>NC_064639.1:117279321-117582351 GCF_023864345.2 Schistocerca serialis cubense | reverse complement strand
ATAGTCATTTCAGGAAAGACTTGTAAAATAGCTACGTAAATCAACTCTGTCATACGTATGCAACTGTCTGTCAGATCGATCAAAGGTTTACAACTGTGCGCTGTTTGTCTGAAACAACGTTGCAGTTTTTCCGCCACTTTCTTCACAGCCTTCTCCTCCCACGCGTAACAGCCTCTCTCGCCGCTACGTCGGCAACTCTCATGAACAGCGCAAACCCCCAACCACTTCCAGCAGCCTTCACCGGCGTAATGACGATGACGAGGCGCCACTTTTACTGCTCTCTGCTTGATTGTGGGACAATTTCACGGACCGCAGGCACACCTCATCTCAAAGAACCCTTTCAGTTTTCTACTCCTGCTTACCATACATCGCTCTCTTTTAGAAGGACCGGCACTTAGATTCGGCTCGTCCGGAGGTGTAGGAAAACGGTGCTGTCCTACTCTCTAATGTCCTCCTTTCTGCTTTGTTATGCCTGGAATCTCTCCTTCGCCATTCTCGTGTCAGCCAACTTTACTTCAGTCATTCGCGTCTGTAAAAAATAACTAGCGTGGTGTTTTCGTGCAGCGACATTGCATTTAAGTGGCGCGGAATTTCACTCCGCCATCGTTTTCAAAGCTCAGAAATGTCCATCTGCATATGAAATGTTCAATACTATCGGCTGCAATGGATGCACATTTTTCAAAGTTGTTATCAGGAACCGCTGTATGGGTGTATATTATGCCCGGGAAGATAAATCTGTTCTAAATTTATAATTAAGAGACTGCAATCAAAGAGTAGAGAAGAATGGTTTTTGTTCGAATCACGTCAAAGATCGGGACGGGAAAAGTACTGTTTACGCCTTTAGACAAGGAATCTGCTTTCGTAATCGACAGCCAATGTTTATCTAAACTTAATGGTATTGCTACAAGTCACGAACTGTCAGACACTGAGTTATGAAGAAAAGAAGATTAGTTTGACAACCTGTCGACGAATTCATTAAAGATGAGCAAAAGCACGGTTTGAGGGCAGGTAGGAAAGGTATCGGCCGTATCCATTTACATTTACATTTGCTTCGAGCAGTTTAGGGAAACCTGGCAAAACTGTATCGTGTTGGCCGGACGAGTAATTCAGCACATGTCTTCACAAATGCGGCTCCAGTAACTCACCTTGGCAATACGTTAAGAAGTTACACGTCGACCAAATTTAGTCCTGGAGAAGACCAAAAGAAAAAGTAGGAGGGCTAGTCATAAAGCTTTAATTACCGATTCGGAAAAATCAAAGGCTAACCAGGACACTTGGTGTATCCTTCCCTATACGTGTGACACGTTTTTCTCGACGACGGATGGCTTAGGGGAAGTCTCTATTTCGGCTGTCCACTTCGAAAATCACATCGTCGACATACTGGAAAAGCGAGACACGCAATACTCTCAGCATGCGAGGCCACTCATACAAGCAATGTGGACATCGTACAAACTTTATAATTTTATGGTAACGCTTACGTGGATGGCTTGATAATGGACTAAAGACCGAAACTGGTCACCATTTGAATAACAACAAACTTATACGCAACTTCGGTGCTTTTGTAATTTCACTGAACTCGATGAAAAATCACGAATACATCAGAAAATGACGATGACAATTTGATGGTCACATAGAATGAATAACAGGCTAACAAAGATAACTTCGCTTCATCGATGAAGTACCAAAATTATTGAATGACAGACAATTATGACGACCTAAATAAAATTGACGTACACAAGGAAATCATTAAGAAACGTAGTTAACAATAAGATATATGCTGAAAAGTCCTCTCAACAAGTTACAGGATCAAGAAAGGAAAAAAAAGGAAATGGATTTTAGGAAAATAGAAGCGCTGATCTTCAAACACGCTTTTCAAATGGGGACAAAAAAAAAAAAAAAAAAAAGAAGTTGAACATCGAAAGGGAGCGTAGCTACCCGAAGTGTAGAACACATGTGCAAGACACCACTGGGGTAAAACTAAACGATACAGTGCCCATGATGTGAAACGACTGAAACCATTTGATAAAATGTTTCAAATGGCTCTGAGTACTATGGGACTTAACATCTAAGGTCATAAGTCCCCTAGAACTTAGAACTACATAAACCTAACTAACCTAAGGACATCACACACATCCATGCCCGAGGCAGGATTCGAACCTGCGACCATAGCGGTCGCGCGGGTCCACACTGAAGCGCCTAGAACCGCTCGGACAGACTGAAGCGCCTAAAACCGCTCGGCCACACCGGCCGGCAAATCATTTGATATGCAGATTGCTCTCCCCCTCCCCCATATGATGCAAATGTATTTAATAAACTGTGCGGCGGCAAACGAAACAGAAAGAGAAGGGGTGGTCCTAAAAAGTAGGTCGAGGGTGTGGTTCTTGCTGAAGTTAATAATAATAAATAGTGGTAACTGAGGCCTCCATTCACTACAAAACACTCCCGAGGAGGAAGAGCAGGTGACAAACACACTAATAGTTAACTCACTCACACACTGGAGATGAGTAGAAATCATAACATGGAATCTGTACAATTAAACAGCTGCAGAAACTAAGCAGCAATACCCATGGAGAAGGGCAGAACATATAGTAACTAACGAAGTCGCACAAGAAAATTAGGTACATGGCTTCGCTTCAGACATGCTGACTGCATCGTTCAGGTGGTACTGGGGAAACACATGCAGGAGCCCAAATAACTGAGTCATGGTTAGCCATTGATTACAAGAGCACAGTTTAAAAGCACACCCCCCCCCCCCCCCCCGTGATATAGCTGAAAACGAGCCTACTTCTGTCTCAGCAGTAACATCTCTCCTTGCTTTGCAGCCAGAATTTACCATCTTTAAGAAGTGAGAAGACGAGCTGTGACCTCAGGAACTGTCGACGGAATCAACATTTCAAAAACAGTCACAGCCCACACAGAGGGCGAACTGCTCTCTGCCTCGACCCCCGCCAGTAATGGGGCAGAGGCGGTATGAGGGCTCATTTAATATCTAAATGATATGATAATTAATTAAATTGATCAATTAACCACACCTCCCACTTCCAATCCCCTTCACCTATTGTTCTGCTACATGATTTTTCATAGTACTACCCATCCCCTCATCCCAGGGGCCATTAACCTCCTGTTCTGCTAAGTTTTTCCTCGCACCTCTCCCCCTCTGGCAGCCTCCCCTCGCCCTCTTGTTAATTGGAGGAAAAACTCAGTGCTGGAGGGGATATATTGTAAATGAGAGACAGGGCTACCCCATTTTCCATGACGTAAGCACCAAAGAATAGAATGAAGAGCCATATATAAGCTGCTATTCTGGGTCACCTGCGAGTGTGTCATCCAACCAGGAGCCACCAGCTAGTCCACATACCTGCACAGTGTTAAAAACGACGCGAAATACTCATCAAAACAGTTTAGGCAGGAACTGACGAACCTTCCAACCTGACGTGTTCTCATCATCTTTGACAAGCAGACACCTGTTGGGTTCTTCTGAGTGGTCTTTAATCCTTTGAGGTAGATCGCTAGTGAGATAAATTGGTGTGTTTCAGTCAAAAATGTAAGTTCCTACAGAGCGGGTGAGTCCTTTCTCAGTGAAACAATGGCACAATATTTCTTAGAAGGAACCTGTAGATTGTTGTCACCTCTGGCAGTGGTATATTTTGCTCTCTTTCAGACAAAGCTATGTGGCATACTCAGAGGGCAGAGAACTACTGGCACGCAAAGGAGGTACCTGAATACTTCTCCTGGCTCCTTCCTGAGAAGTGTCGGTATTGTCCTTGACTTGTAAATATACTGTTACGTTTCAGAAAAAGGTACAAGTCCCAGTTACCTGGAAACGTATCTGGAAGTGCAGGGCAGAAGGGTATTCGTCAGGTATTGGGATGCCGCCTGGATGCTGCAGCAGACGTTACCATGAGAGGCAGACCACATACAGCCTGCGGGCGCCCGAACTGTAGAGGAGCTTGATACAATGGTCCTAGAGCATTAATTCAGGGAGTAGTCACCAGACACTGCTACAGGTGGTGGCTCTGACGACCACAGATTTCTAGACCTGCGTTATGAGTTGAGATTTGTAGGACTCCCCTTGGTAGGTCAGGGGTACACTACATAAAGGAAGCAGCTACTTGGGTAGCAGAGTACTTGCGGAGTGCACATGAGATTTTTTTTTTTTTGGCTAGGTATCCTGGTGAACACTCGCCAGTCGATACGCTGAAAGGGAAGTCAGACAACGTTCAGAGTAAAGACGCTTCGACTGTCATAATTTTATCAGTAAATTGTAGACGCATTCGTAAGAAAGTTCAAAAGTTTACTGTCTTCCAGGAAGCTCAAATTATTCTCGGGACCTAGAGCTGGCTGAAACCTGCAGTGGAAAATTCCGAGCCTAGCAAGTCATGGGCCGTATACTGGAAAGACAGATTAGTGGCCACAGGAGGGGAAGTGATGACTGCAGTTGACAAAAATAATGTGTCTACTGAGATCGATTTGAGTGTCACAGAGAAGTTATCTAGTCGCGTAGGACAGATCTAGGTAAAACCAAATTAATAATTGGGTGTTTTTACCCGCCACCAAATTATGGTCTGGCAGTTCTAGAGTCATTCAAAGAATGTCTATGGTCAGCAGTGCGTAAATATTCAGATCATGCATTGCTTGCTGGAGGCGATTTTAACCTACCGAGTACAGATTGGGATGTCTATAGATTTATTGTCGGTAGTAGACAGTCATACGAAGCACTTGCAGCCCATACGCAACAAAAATATCCTGGACGTTGTAGCTACGAATAGGCCGGAGCTTATCGACAACGTCAGTGTAGAAACAAGGATCAGCGATCATGGTATCATTATAGTCACTATGGTTATAAAATTTGGCTAGGAGAGTATTTTTGCTAGAAAGAACAGATAAGCAGTTGTTAACATCTCACTTAGACAATGACCTGACATTCCTTAGTTCCAGGAGTCCGCAGCTTGTGGTCTAGTGGCTAGCGTTGCTGCCTCTGAATCACAGGGTCCCGGGTTCGATTCCGGGTCGGGTTGGGGATTTTCTCTGTTTGTGTTGTCCTCATCATTTCATCATCATCATCAGTGACCGTGGCTAGATTGGGTTGTGTAAAGAAAACTGGACTGTGGAAAAAAATTGGTACTTCGTAAGGGCGCTGATGACCGCGCACTCATCATTAGTTCCAGGAAGATAGATGTAGAAGAATTATGGGCAAAGTTTAAGGAGACTGTAAATTGCGGCCTAGAGAATTGTGTGCCTATAAGTGGATTAAGGACGAAAAAGGCCCACCATGGTTTAATAACGAGATTCGGTAACGGCTGTGGAAGTAGAAGCTGTTGTACTCTCGGTTCCAAAGAGAACGCGCAAATGACGACAAGCAAAAGTTATTAAAGATTTGTGCGTCTGTGATGAGCGAAGCATACAACTACTACCACTGTCATACCTTAGTGAGAGATCTGGTAGAGAACACGAGAAAACTCTGGTGCTATGTGAAATCGCTAAGTGGGTCTAAGGATTCCATCCAGTCACTTGCTGACTATTGTGGTGTGGCAGTTGAAGATAGCCGAGGTTATAAATTTTCACGCTCAAGAAAGCGTTCACGCAGGGAAATGATACAAACATACCGACATTTGACCATAGAACAGACTTCCATATGGACGTCATTGTAATAAGCACCTCTGGCACAGAGTAACAACTCAAGGACTTGAAAATAAATAAGTCGCCTGGTCCGGATGGAATACCAATTCGGTTTTTCGGTTTTTCAAAGAGTACTTTACGGCATTGGCTCCTTGATTGACTTGTATTTATCACGAATCTTTCACCCAGCTCAAAAACTCAAGCTACTGGAAGAAAGTGCAGGTGACCCCGGTGTGTAAGAAGAGCAAAATAATGGACCTGCAAAATTACAGGCCAATATCCTGAATGTCGCTTTCCTACAGAACCCCCGCGTGGAGCGGACTGCGCGGCCCCTCCCGCCGGAGGTTCGAGTCCTCCAACGGGCATGTGTGTGTGTGTTGTTCTCAGCATAAGTTCAAAATGGCTCTGAGCACTATGGGACTTAACATCTATGGTCATCAGTCCCCTAGAACTTAGAACTACACTCCTGGAAATTGAAATAAGAACACTGTGAATTCATTGTCCCAGGAAGGGGAAACTTTATTGACACATTCCTGGGGTCAGATACATCACATGATCACACTGACAGAACCACAGGCACATAGACACAGGCAACAGAGCATGCACAATGTCGGCACTAGTACAGTGTATATCCACCTTTCGCAGCAATGCAGGCTGCTATTCTCCCATGGAGACGATCGTAGAGATGCTGGATGTAGTCCTGCGGAACGGCTTGCCATGCCATTTCCACCTGGCGCCTCAGTTGGACCAGCGTTCGTGCTGGACGTGCAGACCGCGTGAGACGACGCTTCATCCAGTCCCAAACATGCTCAATGGGGGACAGATCCGGAGCTCTTGCTGGCCAGGGTAGTTGACTTACACCTTCTAGAGCACGTTGGGTGGCACGGGATACATGCGGACGTGCATTGTCCTGTTGGAACAGCAAGTTCCCTTGCCGGTCTAGGAATGGTAGAACGATGGATTCGATGACGGTTTGGATGTACCGTGCACTATTCAGTGTCCCCTCGACGATCACCAGTGGTGTACGGCCAGTGTAGGAGATCGCTCCCTACACCATGATGCCGGGTGTTGGCCCTGTGTGCCTCGGTCGTATGCAGTCCTGATTGTGGCGCTCACCTGCACGGCGCCAAACACGCATACGACCATCATTGGCACCAAGGCAGAAGCGACTCTCATCGCTGAAGACGACACGTCTCCATTCGTCCCTCCATTCACGCCTGTCGCGACACCACTGGAGGCGGGCTGCACGATGTTGGGGCGTGAGCGGAAGACGGCCTAACGGTGTGCGGGACCGTAGCCCAGCTTCATGGAGACGGTTGCGAATGGTCCTCGCCGATACCCCAGGAGCAACAGTGTCCCTAATTTGCTGGGAAGTGGCGGTGCGGTCCCCTACGGCACTGCGTAGGATCCTACGGTCTTGGCGTGCATCCGTGCGTCGCTGCGGTCCGGTCCCAGGTCGACGGGCACGTGCACCTTCCGCCGACCACTGGCGACAACATGGATGTACTGTGGAGACCTCACGCCCCACGTGTTGAGCAATTCGGCGGTACGTCCACCCGGCCTCCCGCATGCCCACTATACGCCCTCGCTCAAAGTCCGTCAACTGCACATACGGTTCACGTCCACGCTGTCGCGGCATGCTACCAGTGTTAAAGACTGCGATGGAGCTCCGTATGCCACGGCAAGCTGGCTGACACTGACGGCGGCGGTGCACTAATGCTGCGCAGCTAGCGCCATTCGACGGCCAACACCGCGGTTCCTGGTGTGTCCGCTGTGCCGTGCGTGTGATCATTGCTTGTACAGCCCTCTCGCAGTGTCCGGAGCAAGTATGGTGGGTCTGACACACCGGTTTCAATGTGTTCTTTTTTCCATTTCCAGGAGTGTACTTAAACCTAACTAACCTAAGGACAGCACACAACACCCAGTCATCACGAGGCAGAGAAAATCCCTGACCCCGCCGGGAATCGAACCCGGGAACCCGGGCGTGGGAAGCGAGAACGCTACCGCACGACCACGAGCTGCGGACTTAGCATAAGTTAGTTTAAGTTGTATGTAAGTATAGGGACCGATGACTTTAGCACTTTGGTCCCTTAGGAATTCACCTGCACAATCCTTGATCGCATTCTTAGATCGAATATAATAAAATATCTTGAGACTGAAAAGCCTATGTCCACGAATCGGAATGGATTTAGAAAGCATCGCTCGTGCGAAACCTGGCATGCCCTTTTCTAACGTGATATACTGCGAGCTATCGATGAAAGGCAACACGCAGATTTCATATTTCTAGATTTCCAGAAAGCGTTTACCACTGTGCCCCATTGCAGTCTGTTAAAGAAGGTACTATCACATGGAACAGGTTCACAGACATGTGATTGGCTCGAAGACTTCGTAAGTTACAGAAACCAGCATGTTGTCCTCGACGGCGAGTGTACACCACAAAAAAAAAAAGAGTATCGTCAGTGGTGCCCCAGGGAAGAGTGATAGGAACCCTGTTATTCTCTATCTACATAAGTAATGGCGGACAGGGGGAGTTGGGGCAGCAGTCTGCGATTGTCTGCTGATGCTGTGCTGTACGGTAAGGTGTCGTTGTTGAGTGACTGTAGGAAGATACAAGACGACAGACAAAATTTCCAGTCGGTGTGACGAAAGGCGGCTAGCTCCAAATGTGCAAAATGTAACTTAATAGCGGATGAGTAAGAAAAATAAAACCAATGGTGTCCTGCTTGGCCGGCCGCGGTGGCCGAGCGGTTCTAGGCTTGTCAGTCTGGAACCGCGCGACCACTACGGTCGCAGGTTCGAATCCTGCCTCGGGCATGGATGTGTGTGATGTCCTTAGGTTAGTTAGGTTTAAGTAGTTCTAAGTTCTAGGGGACTGATGACCACAGCAGTTGAGTCCCATAGTGCTCAGAGCCATTTGAACCATTTTTTTTGTCCTGCTTGACACAATCACGTCGTTTAAGTATCTGGGCATAACGTAGCAAAGCGATATGATATGGGACGAGCATGTGAGTATTATACTGCAGTAGGAAACGCGAATGGTCGACGTCGGTTTATTTGGAGAATTCTGGGAAAGAGTGGTCCATCTGTAAAGGAGACCACATATAGAACTCTCGCGCGACCCATTCTTGACTACAGTTCGAGTGTCTGGGACCCGTACCAGGCCGGATTAAAGGAAGACTTCGAAGCAATTCAAAGGCAGGTTGCAATATTTGTTACTGGTAGGTTCGAACAACATGTAACGGTTACGGAGATGCTTCGGAAACTCAAATGAGACTCCCTGGAGGGAAGGCGACCTTCTTTTCGATGAACACTATTTAGAAAATTTAGAGAACCGGCGTTTGAAGTTGACTGCAGAACGATTGTTCTGCCTCCAACATGCATTGCTCGTAAGGAGCACAAGATACTAGAAATTACCGCTCATACAGAGGCATATAGATAGTCGTTTTTCGCTCGTTATGTTTGCGAGTGGAACAGAAAAGGAAATGAGTAGGGGGTAGCCTTCACCATGAGCCGTAAGGTGGACTGTGGCTTATCTATGTAGATATAGATGTAGGTGTTTCAATACCTTTTAAACACCCGACTTTATAGCAAAGCATCTAGTAGAGTGCTCTTACAAACATCCGGTAGGTGTTATCATGCCTACTGAGGAAAAAAAATTCATGAAGTTTAAGAATGCTCACCATCAGGAGCGATGCCTGTTTGTGGTGTACGCTGACTTCGAGTGCCTCCTTGCTCCTATGATCCACTGTGAAGGTGTCCCCACAAAGTTACATACTACCTTCACAGAAAAACACGTACAATAGAGGCAGCATACCAAATTGTATCCTCCTATGATTCGTGTCATAACCGCTACGAATCTTACGTTGGAGATAACTTTGGTTGCTCACTGAGCTCGAAAAACTTGCGTGGGAGATTGATAAGCTTTACAGTGACTTCCTCCCATGACCGAATGCGTGAATGTCAAGATTTGTACCATAACGCAGTTGACTGTCATATTTGTGGGCTGCCGTTACAAAAGCGGAAACTCCTCGTAGAGAGCACTGTCACGGTACGGGGAAATTCCATGGTGAAGCTCACAATACATGCAATTTGAAGTATCACATACCACGAAATATAGCCGTTTTCTTCCATAACGTATTTGGACATAACGCTCATTTTCTGTTTGAGGACTTGGCCAATTTCGCTATGGAAAAAGATCAAATCCGTGTCCTGTCTGAGAATGTAAAGGAATATGTTTCATTCTCCAAACGAATGACGCAGAGAATTACGTTCCGCTTCCTTGACTAGCTCCGATTATGCAGGCACCACTCCAGAAACTTTTTGGTGGTTCTACATCTGAAGAATATGCACATCACTCGAAGTGCATTTCCCAGTGCAGAAAAGTTTCAGCTGGTCATGGTGGCCGAGCACTTCTAGGCCCTTCAGTCCGGAAATGCGTGACTGCCACGGTCGCAGGTTCGAATCCTGCCTCGGGCATGTATGTGTGTGATGACCTTAGTTAGGTTTAAGTAGTTCTAAGTTCTAGGGAACTGATGATCTCAGATGTTAAGTCCCATAGTGCTCTGAGCCATTTGAAAAGTTTCAACTTGTAACTAGGAAGGGGGTTTTGCCATACGAGTATCTGGCTAGCATGAGAAATCTAAAGAAAATCAGGTTACCTGACATCACTGCATTCTCTGGCAACCTTATAGGCGATGCCATAACGGATACAGGGTACGAGCATGCTGTGAATGCCTGGTGGGAATCCAACATCCCTGATTTAGCATGGTACGCAAGACTTTACATTGACACAGACATACCCCAGGAGTGCTAGTTCTGCAAGGTTCGCAGGAGAGCTTCTGTGAAGTTTGGAAGGTAGGAGACGAGGTACTGGCGGAATTAAAGGTGTGAGGACGGGGCGTGGGTCGTGCTTGGGTAGCTCAGTTTCGTAGAGCACTTGCCCGCGAAAGGCAAAGGTCCCGAGTTCGAGTCTTGGCCCGGCACACCGTTTTAATCTGCCAGGAAGTTTTAAAACATTCATATTTCTTTACGTACTACACGAATATGTAATAAAAAAATGGGGATTCCTATTTTAAAAAACCCCAGTTGATATCCGTTTGACCTATGGCAGCGCCATCTAGGCGCCAACCATAGCGCCATCTGGTTTCCTCCTTCAAGGTAGACGAGTTTCGTTCTTTGTAGTTTTTTCGTTTGATGCTTATTTCGTGAGATATTTGGCCCGGTCACTATCAATGGACGACCCTGTATTCATACATACCCCGTGAAAAGTGACTGATGTGTTACCAACTATCCGTCACAATGGAGGCGTTATCGTAACAACAAAGCCGCCCATACTGTCGCAGTAAGTGCAGAATTCACTTTTGGATTGAAGTCCCCATATAAACAATACTCGTAGCGATGCATTAATGCATGTTCTATGTTCTTGTTACAGAACCAGAATCCAGCTTTGAAGTAGTCATATAACCTCCGGTACACCATCTGAAGATGAACATGAAGCGATTCGAAAGCCGGTTTATTGAATAAATATTTTTTAAAAAAGTGAGTGGCTGCAGTTTTTTTTTTTTTTTTTTTTTTTTTTTTTTTTTTTTTTTGCAATCACTGCCTGATAAACATCCGCAATAGAAGGAACGGAGCAGAGCTACGCTGAGACAGCACGGCGTTACACGGTTGTCGCCATTTGGCGCCGACGGGTGTCGATTTTTCGACGCTAGACGTACGGCGGCAGTTCTTGTCGCAGTAGCAGCTGCTGCCCGAATGAGAAACTGCTTTACCGACCAGTCTCGAGTTTTCGAGAGCGTAAATCGCGCCGACCGTGGAAGGGGCCTCCTGGGCTGTCAGAGTTTCAAGCTGCGAAGTAGTCTTATTATTTCCTCGACTCTGGAAATCTGAAAAAGAGAAGTAAAATCAAGATGAAATGTTGGCCGCTCCTCACACGGTTACATAGTGATTTCGAGCACGCACTCTATTTCGTATTATTTTGCACTGCTGGCGCGTGACATAACTGTTTTAAAGTATTCAATGTTGAATCGTTAAACTGTACAGAGAAATAGCCACTAGTTTCATGGCTTCAGATCACTGTGAAAGCGGTTAGCATGCTTTTTGTTATTGACGTATAGTGTTATATCTGATTGTTGGTGGCCAGAAATATTTATATATATGAAGCGTGTGGATAACGAACAGTATGTGACACAGGTAAAAAATATAAATAAAAAAGTACACTTGTAACACCATAATTAATTATGTAAATATTTTGTACTGATTAATTCTGTTTAATGTCAATTATGTATTTTTTTTTTTGCTATGTAATGTCTTTGGCCTATTGTAATGAAGCGGAAAATTGTGTAAAATGTTTTCTATTTACCATTTAAATTTTTTGTATTAATTGGAGAAAAGGAGTATTTAATTATGGTTATTTTATTTTCACTTATTAATGTGTTTAAATGTTGGGATTTTTAAAAAAAAAATGTTTGTTTACAAATATGTACAAGCTGGTTCATACCTAGGGACTTGCATTGTATAAAAACGAAAAGCAACAGTACTTCCCATATGCAACGGAAGTGACTTGGTGCGCGCCAAAAAGTAGTTGGCGTTTGGGCTGAATGGTGCACATGGCGCTGAGTCTGGGCGCCAAGTGAGAGAACACAGTCAGTCAGCAGCTAGCTACTGGACAGTCTGGTCTGAGCAGCAAGTGGGTCAACAGCGCAAGTGCCGAGTGAGACATTCAGTACCTGGATTAAAATGTAAAGGCCTCCGATGTACGTGCGACTCTAAAATGGTGCTCTATTATTGGAAAACGCTCTAAAGTTGGTAATATCGTCGCTAAGGAGAAAATAATAGGGTAAATTACATCCAGAGGAAAGACCAGGTAGCCACTATCTACTTGCCACCAATATTGCGCCATTACTTCAGCAAATCAAAGAGGTCAGATTTATATCAAAGTATGGACCAGTACATTTATGTGTTGTTTCATTTGCAATAATATGGCAAATTATGTTAAACTGTGTGTCTGACCCTTGAATTGGTTCCTCTCTTCATACCTCTTAGGACTCATTCCACATAATTACTAATATCCAAGTATCCTGTTCGTGAAAAACGATTGAAAATAAATGATTGTTGGTGTTGCTTAGTTTTGAGTCCAACAAGATATATAGAAATACTGTGGATTTCATTGAAATGAAGGGAGGTAGTTGGTATTCCATTTATGAAAACCTCGAAAATGTTTGAATTGTTTCAATTCAAAGTATTTGTGCTTCAAAGATTAACTGCATTTAATTCTGTCAGTGAAAATTACTGGTTGTGCTAATGACAAAAAGGAAGCACGTTATTTTGAGGTTAGTTAAAGTAAACTGCATTTTAAGTCATACTTAAGGACCTGTATAAAAGATCACTGACGTTAACTGTTTTAGAAGTCCTGCAACGCGAGTAAAATTAGTGAAAGAATAATACCAAAATTTGCATCTCAGTTTGTCTCAGAAAAGTGTGTTTAGTTTGCTTTATGGAAATGGATATTTTAAGGGTCCTCACTTTCGTGTTGCTTAATATGAGAAACCATTTTTGAACAATGAGTTTACTAATAGCATTTTGAAGAAATTCTATAGTTTTGTGTGCTTTGTGTAGTAAAATTCGCAAAGACAGTTTGAGGGCCCCCACCTAAGTCTTTGCCTATGAAAGATAAAGTTACTGTAATTGCACTTATCCATTAAATTAGAAACAATATTACTTCTTAATGAGTGTTAAAATCCTTTTGCAAGTGATTTTTAATTACATTTGTACTATTTGGAAAGTAACTGTTGAAATAGGACTAAGTCCACGTCCAGTTTCTGGTTTAGTACTGACTTTCATAACTTTTAGTGATCACATAATTCATGTATAACAAAGTAATTACTATTGAGAAGAAATAAGCCGTTAACGGTATCGATGAGAACTTGCATATAGTATTTATAACTGCTAGCATCACTGTACCACTTTTCTGGTTATGGTAGAGTTCATTGCACTTCTCTGGGAAAGAAGCAATGGTGGTTTTCCTTTACCAAAATTTAATACAGATTCTTAATAGTAATGTTTCGTATTACTATGCCTAATTAGGATGGCGACAATATTTTAATTCATTTAAGTAAACTTGGTTACTTAAGCAATTTTCCAAATTTCAATCTTTAGCTCTCTGGTTTCTACTGTTATATTAAATTCAGGTTCGATAATCCATTAGGTTATTCACGATCAGTTTACTTATATTCTCCCAGAGGGTAACATTTACTGCTACGCAATACCATATTTGGTAATACACCTTGTGCCAGTGTAACAAGCGGCGCAGTATAGTGTTATATTTGGTCTTTCCCGCTACAGTGCTATCTATTAGGCAGTAAGTGTTATACACTCTGTTTTCTTTGTGATTTGTAATTAATCTCACACTGTTTTCAGAATATCAGCAGTAGCTGATTTAAGAGGATGGAGAATTTTTACTACAATCTTAACATGTTTATGCGAGCTAAAGTTACAGTATATCTTGCAATGAGTGCCAATTGGGAATCCATTCCATCTGGAACATTAAACAAATTTTGCGGCACGCCATCAGTGACACCTGTCAATCCAC
Source organism: Schistocerca serialis cubense (assembly GCF_023864345.2). Lineage (NCBI taxonomy): Eukaryota > Metazoa > Arthropoda > Insecta > Orthoptera > Acrididae > Schistocerca > Schistocerca serialis. The sequence continues at coordinate 117,568,142 of NC_064639.1, read as the reverse complement.
CCTAAAAGAAAGCCCACAGGCAAGACTAACCCCATCAGGAGAACACGCTTTTTATAAGCAACCTCTTTAGTAGACGAGAAGCTTTTTCCCAACGAACGAGCATGTCGTTACTATTTCCCGCAGCTGAACGAATTTTATCGTTCAGTTTAATCAATTTCTTTCTAAATATTTACATCATATGGTTGACAGTAAGTGTGACTGATGAGTTCTATAAAGAAAAGATTAATGTACTGCATAAAATTATTTATTTTCCGTACTGCGAACTATATGTCAAAATTTTAGAGGATATATTAACCCTTCCTTTTTGTGGTTATAAATTATTATTATTATTAAGTGAAACACAAGAAAGGGATAATATAAGAAATATATATATTGATTTTCAGGTGGCCAAAAGTATATATTAAATTATTTTTAAAATGCGCGCCAGGCTCCCTACAAATTATTTCAAATGTTTTCGGCGAAATGCAATGCAGGCTAAGTTCACTGACCTAGAATAAATCGTATCTTTGAAAGAATGCATTTTTTGACGAAATAAAATTAGTGAAGCTTTGCACTTTAGTTAATTGGATAACTGGATGGCGGCCAATTGTTGCCAGTCAAAGATCACCATTGCTCGCTTCGCAGAGACTGAAAAAATACCAAATAACTTCTTGCAATTATTATTTCTGGAAGAACGATTGCGTGGGTTTTTTAAGTAACAGAATGCACTGACGTTTTGTAAATATATTTCCACTAAGCACAGAATAGATACTTGAATTATTCGCTACGTACGAGAACAAATAGAACAAAAGCTACCGCTTTACAATAGCAAGTGTACCTTACATACAGCAGAAGAAATGATCTGACTCAAAGTGATTTTAAATATCTTTTTTCTCTTATATGTAATGACAAAGATAATAATGTTAGTTTCGAGAACGTTATGCACTACGATCTCCTCTATTATAAATAATGTCTTTTTATTACATTGCAATCCATATAGTGTCTCTTTGAAGCTAAAGTAATACATTTTCATAATTAATTTGTCGTTTATGTCCATATAATATTATTCAGAGTCCTTTTATTATTTACTTCAAATAAATCGGTTGGAATATTTCAAAAGGGACACTATAAGGAGAATTGTGTAATTTGTGTAAATATTTCAAAAGGGACACTATAAGGAGAATTGTGTAATTTGTTCTTGTCGTGATATGCAGTCCAGTTACATCTATGTGACCACCCGTCATAATCCAGAATAAACGGCTCCGAGATGTGCAAGAAGGGAGTCCATAGAGTTCTGGAAGGTATCAGCAGGGAAGTGGACACTTGCTGACACCAGTGCCGTTGCAAGTAGGATGTTTAGGTTTTTATGTTGGTAACGCCACGTAGCGCTCTATATCAAAATCACTGGCTGTGCTGTGTGCAGTCTGTGGCTGGGTGGCATTGTTGGAATTTGCTACTGTAGTGTTGGGCAGTTGGCTGTTAACAGCGCGTAGCGTTGCGCAGTTGGAGGTGAGCCGCCAGCAGTCGTGGATGTGGGGAGAGAAATGGCGGAGTTTTGAGAGCGGTTGATCTGGACGTATGTCCATCAGAGACAGTAAATTTGTAAGACTGGATGTCATGAACTGCTATATATGTTATGACTTTTGAACACTATTAAGGTAAATACATTGTTTGTTCTCTATCAAAATCTTTCATTTGTTAACTATGCCTATCAGTAGTTAGCGACTTCAGTAGTTAGAATCTTTTATTTAGCTGGCAGTTTTGGCGCTCGCTCTATTGCAGTAGTTCGAGTAAAGAAGATTTTTGTGAGGTAAGTGATACATGAAAGGTATGGGTTAATGTCAGGGCCATTCTTTTGTAGGGATTATTGAAAGTCAGATTTCGTTGCGCTAAAAAAATACTGTGTGTCAGTTTAGTGTTGATCAGAATGGGCAAAGAGCGAAATGTCTGAGTACGTTCAGTTCTGCTCAGTTGTTTGAAAATCAAATAATGTAAGAGGTTTATCAGCACAGTAATTCATTAATGTTTCTAAGGGGACGTTTCACCGTGACAATATGCCCAAGATTTCTCTGTTCAGGATCCATGGCGCGAACAGCCCGATCGAGGTGGTCCCAGAGATTTTTGTTTGGGTTTAAATCCGGTGAGTTTTGTGGGCAGGCGAGTACGGAAAAATGATCTTAGTGCTCTTTGAAGCGTGCGCGCACACTGCGAGCTGTGTGACATGTCGCATGATCATGCTGGTAGACGCCGTCATGCCGAAGGGAAAGGAACTGCACCTAGGGGTGGACATAGCGCCCAAGGACAGATCGGTTGTGCCTTCCAGAATGAGCATATCACCCGCAGAATTCCACAGAAACATTCCCCAGACCATAACGCCCCCTTCTCCCGGCTGGAACCTTGATTTCAAGGGTTTCACTCCATCTGTCCAACAGAGCATAAAACAGGACCCAGCTGAAAAGGCCACCTATGGCCTCTTACTGGACGTCCAGTTACGATACTCGCTTGCAAATCCCAGCCTCCGAAAGGCGATGAACAGCCGTCACCTGCTGTGAAGGTCCACATGCAGCAGAGTTCACTGAAGAGTCGCAGGTTCGAATCCTGCCTCGGGCATGGATGTGTGTGACGTCCTTAGGTTAGCTAAGTTGAAGTAGTTGTACGTTCTAGGGGACTGATGACCTCACAAGTTAAGTCCCATAGTGCTCAGAGCCATTTGAACCATTTTTGAAGACTCCTTGAGCAGACACTCTTGGTAGACCATTAGTTCTTGGTTCAAAGGGCTCTGAGCACAGTCCCCTAGAACTTAGAACTACTTAAACCTAACTAACCTAAGGACATCACACACATCCATGCCCGAGGCAGGATTCGAAACTGCGACCGTAGCAGTCGCGCGGTTACGGACTGAAGCGCCTAGAACCGCTCGGGCACCATGACCGGCCCTTAGTCGTTCAACATCTGCACGTCTGTTCCCCCAAACACATCTCCGCAGCCGTTGTTCTTCCCTCTCGTCTATGACCCGTGGTGTACAACCGTTGCCTCGACACCCGGTTTTGGATAGCGCCATTTTGACGTGGAGTTTATGCTTTCACCATGGCGGTACGCGAACAGTTTACAAACTTTGCCGTTTCGGAAATGGTTCCACAGCTTCCCGAAAATCAATGAACATGCCCTTTTGTACATCAGATAAATGGCTCCGTTTCCGCATTACGACCACGACTGCATCGTTTTCCCCGTCCCTCCCGAAACGCTTTGTATACCCTCCACGCCTAGTGCTCCCACTCGCCATCTGTGAGTAGTTATTGCACGTTGACGTCGAACTAAGGTGATGGTCACTCTGATGTGACTCTCATCTGATAAGAGTTCAAGTGTGCAGTACGCCAACAGATCTAAAATTCTCTGTGACGTGTACCAGTTTTGTAAAGTTACACTCGTCGAATGGCCACTAAAGTGTAATTAAATAAATCGAATCTTTGTCTGTGTGTGTGTATAGCTGGGTGGGAGAGGGAGATTGTTCAACCAGATTAGGCTGTTCTGATGCTAACTACTACAACATTTTCCCTCAGTGCCTACCTTATCATCTCACACTAAGCACATTCACTAGTGTCTTCGATTATTTGCTAGATATACACTGAAGCGCCAAAGAAACTGGTATAGGAATGCGCATTCAGATATAGAGATATTTAAACAGGCAGAATTCGGCGCTTCCGTCAGCAACGCCTATGCAAGACAGGTGTCTGGCGCAGTTGTTAGATCGGTTACTGCTGCTACATTGGCAGGTAATCAAGATTTAAGTGAGTTTGAACGTGGTGTTATAGTCGGCGCACGAGCGATGGGACACAGCGTCACGGAGGAAGCGATGAAGTGGCGATTTTCCCGTACGACCATTTCACGTGTGTACCTTCAATATCATGAATCGGGTAAAACAAATCTCCGACATTGCTGTGGACGGAAAAAGATCCTGCAAGAACGGGGCCAACGACGACTGAGAGAATCGTTCAACGTGAGAGAAGTGCTACCCCTCCGCAAATCGTTGCAGATTTCAATGCTGCGTCATCTATAAGTGTCAGGTTGCGAACCATTCAACGATACGTCATCGATATAGACTTTAGGAGCCGAAGGCCTACTCGTTTACCCTTGATCACTGCACGACATAATGCTTTACCCCTCGCCTGGGCCCGCCAACACCGACATTGGACTGTTGTTGAGTGCAAACATGTTGGATGGACGGACGAGTCTCATTTCAAACTGAATCGACCAGATGGACGTGTACGGTCATGAAGAACCCATGGACCCTGTATGTCAGCAGGAGACTGTTCAAGCTGATAAAGGCTCTCTAATGGTATAGGGCGTGTGCAGTTGGAGCGATATGGGACCCCTGACAAGTCTAGATACGACTCTGACAGGTGACACGTACGTAAGCATCCTGTCTGATCACCTGCATCCATTCATGTCCACTGTGGATTCCGACGTATTTGGGAATTGCAGCAGGGCAATGCGAAACCCCACACGTCGAGAATTGCTACAGATTGTCTCCAGGAACACTCTTCTGAGTTTAAACACTTCCGGTGGCCACCAAACTCCCCAGACATGAACACTATTAAGCATATCTGTGATGCCTTGCAACGTGCTGTTCAGAAGAGATCTCATGGTGTCAGTTCACTCGAGCACTCACTGGGACATTAGTCAAGTCCATACCACGTCGTGTTCCGGCACTTGTTCGTGCTCGCGGGGGCTCTGTATGATATTAGGCAGGTGTACCAGGTTCAAAAATGGTTCAAATGGCTCTGAGTACTATGGGACTTAACTTCTGAGGTCATCAGTCCCCTAGAACTTAGAACTACTTAAACTTAACTAACCTAAGGACATCACACACATTCATGCCCGAGGCAGGATTCGAACCTGTGACCGTAGCGGTAGCGCGGTTCCAGACTGTAGCGCCTAGAACAGCTCGGTCACCCCGGCCGGCGGTGTATCAGGTTTTTGGCTCTTCAGTGTATATGAATCACTCCCTTGCGCTTCGGTTTTTGCCCTCTGCGGTTCCTTCTATTTCCAGGGAAGTTATACACTGATGTCCTAACACATGTCCTTTCACCCAATCCCTTCTAATCGTTATTTGCCCTACATTCTTTTCCTCGCCGAGAAACTTCACATTTTTTGTGTTATCAGTCCTCTTGATTTCCTGCGTAGTTGTGTAACGCCACATCTTAAACGCTGCGATTCTCTTCTACTTCGCTTTTCACATAGTTCATGATTCACTGCTATAAAATTATGTAATTCAAATATACTTACTTTACTTTACTTTACACGTGGCTAAGGCCTTATCGACCATACACCTGCTCTACGAGCCTCTTCCAATTATTTCTATCCAGGGAAATTGTTGTCCAATCAGAGTTGATGCCCATCCTAGCTGCATCTTCCCGAATATTCTCCATCCACCTAATTCGAGGTCTTCCTCTTCTTCTCTTTCCTTCTAATTTCTTAGTGGATGCTATTTTGGGTAGTCTGTTCTCCGGCATCCTTGCTACATGACCAGCCCAGTTCAGTCTTCTCTTCTTTAACATTTCCACAATGGTACTATGTTTCTACAGCTCCCGTAGTTCTTCATTTTTCCTTATCCTCCACTCCATGACATTTTCATCGAAGATTGGTCCAAATATTTTTCTTAGTATTTTTCTTTCAAATATCAACAGTTTTTCTTCATCTTTTTTCCTGAATGTAATAGCTTCACATCCATATAATGCTACTGGTACAATAGTTGTCTGATAAAAACGGATTTTGAATTCAGTACTAAGTGATCTCATCCTTAAAATTTTGATACAGCTGTAAAAAGTTCTATTAGCTGCTGCTAGACGGGCGTCTATTTCTATTTCTGCTCTATTGTCTCTGCTAAAAAGACTCCCTAAATACTTGAAGTGGTCAACTGCCTTGAAAGTGAGACCATTTACGGTCAGTGGTGTATTCTTTTGGAGTTTTTTACTTATGTCTAGATATTCTGTCTTTTCTTCATTCACATGAAGTCCAGCTTTCTCAGCTATTTTGTAATGATTTTGCATCATCCTGATTAATTCAGCTTTTGAAGTGCTTATTAAGGCTACATCATCTGCATAAGCAAGTCTAGTAATGTTCTGTCCCTGCAGTTGGATCCCTTGTGGATTAGTTTTGGTGAATTCTCTATCAATCTTCTCTAAGATAATATTAAATAGAATAGGTGAGATGGCATCCCCTTCTCTCAGTCCAGTGTACACCTTAAAATTTTCAGTCTCTCCTGCAGGTGTCTTAACTTTGCATATGGTTTCTTCCAAACACATTTTAACTAATTTGATTAATTTTAATGGTATTTCAAATTCTTTCATGGTGTTTAAGAGTGTCTGTCGGTGTATGCCATCATAGGCCTTCTTGAAGTCTATAAATAGAATATGGATATCTACATTAAATTCCCATGCCTTCTCATTTATTTGTCTCAATGTGAATAAGTGATCCAAAGAGGATCTGTTAGTGCGGAAACCACATTGGTAGTCCCTAATCAGTTCTTCTGTTATGGGAATCAGTCTGTGTAGTATACACATCGACAAAATTTTATACGTGACATCGAGTAGGGCAATTCCTCTGTAGTTATCACAGACAAGGGGATCATTCTTCTTAATTCAAATATACATTCTCAGAAATTTCTGTCTCAGATTAAGCTACGTTTTTGGCAGCAGTAGAATTCATTTAGGAGGAACGTCCTCTTTGGCTATTCTAGCCTGCTTTCTATCTCCTCCTTGGTTCGTCTGTTAGGCGTACTTCCAAGATAACAGAGTCCATTCACTTCGTCTGCAGCGTTTGATGCTACGTTTCTCGCCAACTTCATTTTTGCTACTCCGAATTACTTTCGCCTTTTTTGATTTACTTGTAGTCCATATGCTGTGTTCATTAGACTGTTTGTTCATACCGCCCTTTCATTCTTCCTCCCTTTCACTGATAATACTAATGTTATTGTGAATCGTATCACGTATACTGCTTCACCTGTAATTTCAATCCAACTCCTGCAATATTCTCTCGTTTTCGTCATCACTTCTTCGATTTATGGTTCAACAGTAGAGAACAAAGACTTACACCCATCTCTTGCACTCTTTTTAATCCGAATTCTTCTCTATCGGTCTTCCACTCTTATTTTTTCCTTCTGGTTCTCGTGCGTATTGTACATTATTCGTCTTGCCCTTTTGTTTATACCTATTTGTCAGAGAACTGAAGAAACTTTGCACGATTTTACGATTTTTCCACACAGAAAAATCCTATGAAGATGTCTTCATTTCTCTTGCCTTCATTACTAAGTGAAACGTGAGATCTGCCTCTCTAGTGCCTTAACCCTTCCTAACGCCAACTGACTGTCATATACCAAATCCTCACTTTTCTTTTCCGTGTGTTATTGTCGTCGACAGGCTCGATGCATGAGCTGTTACGCAGACTGAGTGACAGTCCTCACATTTGTTTGGCTTTTCAGGATTACTTAATCATATTAGTCCATAATTTGGAGATGCATGTATCAAATACTAGAGCAGGATCGTCAGTGAAAATAAACACTTAACAGTGAAAGCAGGTGTATTACATGTAAATATAATACAAAGCACAGGAGAAGCTGAAGTATATCCTGGGCGGAGAGGCTCCTATTTATACAGACCGACGTTGCTTGAATCGCAAAGATAGTTAACCCAGAATTGTATTAATTTTGAACATAATTGTTATACTTAAACATCGAAGAATATAAGGTAACAAATAGGTCGCAGTGGTTGGATACAAGTGTATCAACTGGACAAATGACACGATGAGTATTAGGTGGTCTGTGTGACATTTGGAAAGATCACACGTTAAGTAGCTCTAACAAGTGAAACGTCCCCTTTGAACATTTGTACAGGACTGTGCTTAACCTGACACACAATATTTTTAGCGCAACGCAATCTGACTTTCAAAAATCCCTGCAAAAGAACGGCCCTGAGTAACATTAAACTATACCTTTCAGAAATCACTTACCTCACAAAAATCCTCATTACTCGAACTACTGCAGTACACCGAGCGCCACTACTGCCAGCTAAATAAAAGATTCAAACTACGGAAGGCACTAACTACTGATAGGGATAGTTAGCAAATGAAAGATTTTAATAGAGAACAAACAATGTATTTACCTTAATAGTCATAATATATATAGCCGTTCATGACAAATTACAAATCTCCGCCATCTCTCTCCCCACATCCACCACTGCTGGTGGCTCACCTCCAACTGCCCAACGCTATATTAATAGAGAACAAACAATGTATTTACCTTAATAGTCATAATATATATAGCCGTTCATGACAAATTACAAATCTCCGCCATCTCGCCCCACATCCACAACTGCTGGTGGCTCACCTCCAACTGCCCAACGCTACGCGCTGTTCACAGCCAGCTGCCTAACACTACAATGGCGAGTATTACAACAATGCAAAGCAGACACAGACTGCACACAGCACAGCCAGTGATTTTCATACAGAGGTGGCGTTACCAATAAAAAAACCTAAACAGCCTACTTACACAAGGGGACCATCAGACCCATTAATCGCGGATTTCGATGAGTAAAATGTCGTGAGACTCGTGCCTCCCGTCGGGTAGACCGTTCGTCGGGAGCAAGTCTTTCGATTTGACGCCACTTCGGTGACTTGCGCGTCGATGGGAATGAAATGATGGTGATGAGGACAGTACAACACCCAGTCCCTGAGTGGAGAAAAATCTCCGACCCAGCCTGGAATCTAACCCTGGCCCTTAGGATTGACATTCTGTCGCGCTGACCTCTCAGGTACCGGGGGCGTCATCCGACGACTGTTGCGTGTGTTGTAGAGGGACCTGTCCTCAGTACCTGACAAGCAGCTTCTCATGCGACGGCCCTTGGTTTCCGAGTTTCCGCTGTTGAAGTTCTATGCACATACTCGATACCTGTAACGTCTAGTCCGCTTGTAGTTCGTCGTTAAAATTCAAAATACTTGAACAGCTCCGAAGAGATCTCAACGATGGAGATAGTATTATCAGCTACAGATACATACGAAAATGCTCATCACTAATGTTGATCTAGATTATATAACTGTATCGGTCAAACCCCCAGTACCAATGGACGAACAACAGATTCCTTGCGGAATAAGGAGCGAAAAACCAAATGAACAAGATTAGTCATTCCTTCACAGCACAGTATGGTATGACTGCCTCAGGAAAGATATTCCCTCACGTTTTCCTACCTGCACAAGAAAAATCCGGAAATTTTCTTCGGATTGTTAAAAATAAAATAAAATAAAATAAAATAAAATAAAATGAAAAAATACAGAAGAGTTGATGAGTTAACTCAAAAATTAAAAAAAAAAAAAAAGAAATGTGATTGAGATCTGCATGAAGTCAGGAAGAGTTTTTACAATCTGTCATCCTTCCGTACTCGAGACAAGAAAAATATCTTTACATTACTGATTAACGGGTAGGACAGACTGATCAGACGCTTCAGATCAAATCTTTGTAGATGAATGCAAGCATGCACCTGCACCGTAAAAATGATACTGCCCAAATGTACTCCACTTTTCCAGCCCTGTGATGTTTATCTTCACAGGCAAGTTAAAATTTTCACGAAAAAAAAACGAAAATGCTCCCGACTTGCTAAAAGGTAATAAAGAAATCGCTTCGAGTTAGCATTACATAAAACTACAATTTTTCAGTTCTGCATCAGTTTAGTGCACCTGCTTTCACAGTGATGATCAAATACAGGTTGTTTGCATCCAAGTTTATTGGAGAGAGAGCGATCGTTTTGAAAGTAAATGGTGTTTTCAGGTATCACTTCTGAAAATCCATGAGCTTTCAGTACGGCAGCTTTCACTGAAAGTGTGCGGTGCTCTACGAATTTGTGTTTCGCTTGCTTCTGCGACAAATACCGTCCGGAATCCTGTTCCAGCGAAGCAGACGATACCAACGATAAACGATTCTTTATCCGTTCTGAAACGGAAGGAATACACATTTGAAGACCGTTTGCGGTATTGATTGATTATTTTAACGGAATTACTACGTCGAAACGGACTATATTTTAGTGACTTTGCGTGAGACATTGTATTTAATGATATTCTGTATGATGAAATTGGAGAAAAAGAACAAAAAAAGTACGGAGGCGCGGTTTAAACTCATACCGCTAATCTAACAGCCGCGAACATTAGTCACTGCGTTCAACTCTCGCAGTTACTGCACTATCGTTACCGCCGTAGGTGGCACGCGTATAACTCCAACGTCGATTTTCTCGGAAGCTAGTGGCCGTCGCATGGAAAGCCTCCAATCAGGGCTGGTCCCTCTACAACACATCTATGACTCATGGGAATGTGTGATTAACAAGTCCAATAGCCGGCCGTGGTGGCCGAGCGGCTCTAGGCGCTTCAGTCTGGAACCGCGCGACCGCTACGGTCGCAGGTTCGAATCCTGCCTCGGACAGTTCTAAGTTATAGGGGACTGATGACCTCAGCTGTTAGGTCCCATAGTGCTCAGAGCCATTTGAACCATTTTTGAGTAGACAACATTCCATTAGAACTACTGATAGCCTTGGGAGAGCCAGCCCTGACAAAACTGTACCATCTGGTGAGCAAGATGTATGAGACAGGCGAAATATCCTCAGACTTCAAAAAGAATATAATAATTCCAATCACAAAGAAAGCAGGTGTTGACAGATGTGAAAATTACCGAGCTATCCGTTTAATAAGTCACGGCTGCAAAATACTAACACGAATTCTTTACAGACAAATGGAAAAACTGGTAGAAATCGACGTCGGGGAAGATCATTTTGGATTCCGTAGAAATATTGGAACACGTGAGGCAACACTGACCATACGACTTATCTTAGAAAACAGATTAAGGGAAGACAAACCAACGTTTCTAGCATTTTTAGACTTTGAGAAAGCTTTTGACAATGTTGACTGGAATACCCTCTTTAAAATTCTGAAGGTGGCAGGAGCAAAATACACGGAGCGAAAGGCTATTTACAATTTGTACAGAAACCAGATGGCAGTTATAAGAGTCGAGCGGCATGAAAGGGAAGCAGTAGTTGGGAAGGGAGTGAGACAGGTTTGTAGCCTATCCCCCATGTTATTCAATCTGTATATTGAGTAGCCAGTAAAGGAAACAAAAGAAAATTAGGAGTAGGAATTAAAATCCATGGAGAAGAAATAATAACTTTGAGGTTTGCCGATGGCATTGTAATTCTGTCAGAGACAGTAAAGGACCTGGAAGAATAGCTGAACGGCATGGACAGTGTCTTGAAAGGAGGATATAAGATGAACATCAACAAAAGCAAAACGTGGATCATGGAATGTAGTCGAATTAAATCGGGTGATGCTGAGGGAATTAGATTAGGAAATGAGACACTTAAAGCAGTAAAGGAGTTTTACTCTTTGGGGAGCAAAATAACTAATGATGGTCGAAGTAGAGAGGATATAAAATGTAGACTGGCAATGGCAAGGAAAGCGTTTCTGAAGAAGAGAAATTTGTTAACATCGAGTATAGATTTAAGTGTAAGGAAGTCGTTTCTGAAAGTATTTGTATGGAGTGTAGCCATGAATGGAAGTGAAACGTGGACGATAAATAGTTTAGACAAGAAGAGAATAGAAGCTTTCGAAATGTGGTGTTACAGAAGAATGCTGGAGATCAGATGGAGGAAGTATTGGATAGAGTTGGGGAGAAGAGAGATTTGTGGCATAACTTGACTAGAAGAAGGAATCGATTGGCAGGACATATTCTGAGTTATCAAGGGGCACCAATTTAGTATTGGAGGGCAGCATGGAGGGTAAAAAACCTAGAGGGAGACCAAGATTCAGAGGGATGTAGGTTGCAGTAGGTACTGGGAGATGAAGTAGATTGCACAGGATAGAGTAGAATGGAGAGCAGCATCAAACCAGTCTCTGGACTGAAGACCACAAGAACAACAACAGCTCTGGCAAATATGTTTTTATGTAAAAAACATATTTTTGTGTAGCTAAGCTGCGCGTTTTCTTCTGCTTGTCAGTACATACTGCGTCCTGTTATGTTGCTGTAACCCGGACGCACGTTTGACTGCACAAAATTTCGGCTCTGGCTACAACTGTGATGAAACAAAACAACAATCTGTGTACTTGAGAAAAGGCGAACCCATCCTTAATTCATTATTATTGTAACCTAACTGTTTATTCAGGCTATCGTTACTTGTGTGACAGGGCCTTCAAGCCACTTACTGAATAAGGAATATAAACTAAATAATTTCATTCCGCCCGTCTCTTCCAAACAGTTCTTGGCGAACCTGTTTTGTGGGCTTCGGAGGGATCTTGGTTGAATAATCGGGGAATGAGCGTCTGGAGTCCACCGCAAATCTAAACCGGCAACTACGGCTGCTCGACGCTACAGAATCTCGGCATAGCAGCGACGCGGACTGCCCGACCGAGGAATGCGGTGGGCCGAAGTGGCGGCTGCCGGAGGGGAACATCGATCTGCGGCAGCTGCCGCCCGAATTGCGGGATCTCTGCCGGTGCGGTCAGGCCTGTCCAGCTGCTGCTGGCCGAGGGTCGCGCTTCGTGGAGCAGCCAGCTGTGTGCAGGGGAGCAGGAAGAACGCGGCAACTGGCCAGAGCGGCCGACTGTGTCCTGGGAACCCGCGGAGGCTGCCTCAAACCTGTTCCAATTAATTATCAGCAAAACACAGAGGAAGGGACGATGCAAAGCTCCCTGTGCCGCTGCGGGTGAGACGTGGTACTTAGAGAAAGGCAGGATTCAGTGTGGACGAGGCCATACTCAGATACCGTTGGTTGCTCAGGTTTTTTTCTTTTTTTTATAATCACGTACACTTTATTTGAAGAAAATTGCAAATAAGGTTGACAACAAGGAACAGTTATCAGATTTGACTGTTAACACACAACGTCTGATAAAAAAATTTCTTAAGCAAGTTACACTCACGGCTGAAGGCCTCTTTTTTTTGGTCATCAGTCTACTGACTGGTTTGATGCGACCCGCCACGAATTCCTTTCCTGTGATAACCTCTTCATCTCAGAGTAGCACTTGCAACCTACGTCCTCAATCATTTGCTTGACGTATTCCAATCTCTGTCTTCCTCTACAGTTTTTGCCCTCTACAGATCCCTCTAGTACCGTGGAAGTCATTCCCTCACGTCTTAGCAGATGTCCTATCATCCTGTCCCTTCTCCTTATCAGTGTTTTCCACATATTCCTTTCCTCGCCGATTCTGCGTAGAACCTCCTTATTCCTTACCTTATCAGTCCACTTAATTTTCAACATTCGTCTATAGCACCACATCTCAAATGCTTCGATTCTCTTCTGTTCCGGTTTTCCCACAGTCCATGTTTCACTACCATACAGTGCTGTACTCCAGACGTACATCCTCAGAAATTTCTTCCTCAAATTAAGGCCGGTATTTGATATTAGTAGACATCTCATGGCCAGAAATGCCTTTTTTGCCATAGCGGGTCTGCTTTTGATGTGCTCCTTGTTCCGTCCGTCATTGGTTATTTTGCTGCCTAGGTAGCAGAATTCCTTAACTTCATTGACTTCGTGACCATCAATCCCGATGTTAAGTTTCTCGCTGTTCTCATTTCTACTACTTCTCATTACCTTCGTCTTTCTCCGATTTACTCTCAAACCATACTGTGTACTCATTAGACTGTTCATTCCGTTCAGCAGATCATTTAATTCTTCTTCACTTTCACTCAGGATAGCAATGTCATCAGCGAATCGTATCATTGATATCCTTTCACCTTGTATTTTAATTCCACTCCTGAACCTTTCTTTTATTTCCATCATTGCTTCCTCGGTGTACAGATTGAAGAGTAGGGGCGAAAGGCTACAGCCTTGTCTTACACCCTTCACGAGCACTTCGTTCTTGGTCGTCCACTCTTATTATTCCCTCTTGGTTGTTGTACATATTGTATATGACCCGTCTCTCCCTATAGCTTACCCCTACTTTTTTCAGAATCTCGAACAGCTTGCACCATTTTATATTGTCGAACGCTTTTTCCACGTCGACAAATCCTATGAAAGTGCCTTGAATTTTCTTTAGCCTTGCTTCCATTATTAGCCGTAACGTCAGAATTGCCTCTCTCGTCCCTTTACTTTTCCTAAAGCCAAACTGATCGTCACCTAGCGCATTCTCAATTTTCTTTTCCATTCTTCTGAATATTTTTCTTGTAAGCAGCTTCGATGCAGGAGCTGTTAAGCTGATTGTGCGATAATTCTCGCAGTTGTCAGCTCTTGCCGTCTTCGGAATTGTGTGGATGATGCTTTTCCGAAAGTCAGATGGTATGTCGCCAGACTCATATATTCTACAGACCAACGTGAATAGTCGTTTTGTTGCCACTTCCCCCAATGATTTTAGAAATTCTGATGGAATGTTATCTATCCCTTCTGCCTTATTTGACCGTAAGTCCTCCAAAGCGCTTTTAAATTCCGATTCTAATACTGGATCCCCTATCTCTTCTAAATCGACTCCTGTTTCTTCTTCTATCACATCCGCCAAATCTTCACCCTCATAGAGGCTTTCAATGTATTCTTTCCACCTATCTGCTCTCTCCTCTGCATTTAACAGTGGAACTCTTAATGTTACCACCGTTGCTTTTAATGTCACCAAAGGTTGTTTTGACTTTCCTGTATGCTGAGTCTGTCCTTCCTCATTGACCAGAAATTCAACTTATTTGTTGGCTGAAGGCCCCAAGTGTAATAATTCTAAAACAATTTGACGGCTCAAGGCCTAAACAGCAAATTCTTAAGAACAAGTTAACTTCTCCAAGAAATACTAAAATATTATAAAAAAGGACAATCGTCAAATTTTCACTATTAAGAGACAATATCGAATTAAATATTCTTAAGACCGATTTGCATTCACAACTAAAGGTCTTATTGACAATCATCAAAATCTGACCAAATCAAGAGAGAATTGGGCCTCAGACAGTGCTCCAAGGATCGACCTGCGAAAGTCACTCAACTTCGTAAACGATGAGACAGGGAGGCAAGAGTTGCATTCACTTCACCGGATGGCGACTCAAACCAGTGACAGTTTAAACGCAGGCCAACACTCCTGCAACATCTAACTAACGTCTGATAACCAGCACAACGTTGTAATAACCCGGTCAAGGTGGAACCGGCGGACAGGACTGCGTCTTCAGAATCCAGTGTTTAGAACATTTAGAAGCAGAAGGACCCACTACGACCAAAGTAGTCCGAATGAAACAAATATATGAACCACAGTCAAGGAGGCTGTCGAACTACACGCTACACGCCTTACCGGACAGCAGTGGCAAGGCGAGGAAAGGTACACTGCCGCGAAAATACACTAACTTCCAGGGGAGGTAACTGGGCGTTAGTGGCCACTAGGCAGAAAATTACCGCTGGTTGAACTTCATTAATAAACACAAAGCATACAATGATTAATAATAGAACATTGAGTCATCATCATCAGTTATCTGCTATATTAGCAGGTCCT
This sequence comes from Schistocerca serialis cubense, assembly GCF_023864345.2. NCBI lineage: Eukaryota > Metazoa > Arthropoda > Insecta > Orthoptera > Acrididae > Schistocerca > Schistocerca serialis. The sequence continues at coordinate 117,552,683 of NC_064639.1, read as the reverse complement.
TTGCCTCTCCATTTTCTGCGATCCATTGCTTCCTTCTTAAGGCTGCTGTATGTTGTACCGTCCATCATGTCATCCAGTATCTGGAATCTCTTCCTTCCTCGCTTCCTTTTCCCTTCTACATAACCTTCTAAAACTGTTTTTATCAGTCCGTCATTCTTTCTTAATATATGCCCAATCCAATTTCTTTTTCTTCTCTTTATTACATCTAGTAACTGCCTTTTCTCTCCCACTTTTCTCAGTACCTCTTCATTTTTTACTCTGTCCATCCAACTTATTCCTTCCATCTTCCGCCATGTCCAGATCTCAAAAGCCTCCAGCCTTTCTCTGTCTTTTTTCCTCATAGTCCATGTTTCAGCGCCATATAGAAGAACACTCCATACAAGACATTTTATGAGTCTCTTTCTGAGCTCTCTGTCCATACCGCTTCAGAAGATTCTCCTTTTCTTATAAAACGCCTCTTTTGCCATTGCTATCCTTGTTTTAATTTCTGTGGTGCACTTCCAGTCGGTGTCTATCCTGCTTCCAAGATACTTAAAATTTTGCACCTCTTCTCCACTCAGCACAATTTTTATTTCCTTATTTCCTCCTATTGCCAATACTTTTATTTTATTTGTGTTAATTTTCATTCCATATTTTTTCCGTTAGTTGCATTGGTGTCCACCAAATCCTGTAATTCTTTTTCCCCTGTGGCTAGAAGGACCATGTCATCAGCAAATCTCAAGCACCCTACCCTTCTTCCTCCAATTTCTACTCCTTTGTCATCTAATGAGCATTGGTCAATCATATTTTCCAAGTACAGGTTGAAAAGAGTAGGTGATAAACAGCATCCTTGTCTTACTCCTTTCCCTAGTCTGATCCAGTTTGTACTTTCTCCTCTCACTTTAACTGAAACTTTTTGATTAAGGTACAATGAGTTTATAAGTCTTCTGGTTTTCCAGTCCACTCTCTTTTCCCTCATAATAGTCGCCAGCTTGTCCCAAACCACATCGTCAAATGCCTTTTCTAAATCGATGAAGCACATATATAGGTCTCTTCCTTTTTCAATAAACCTTTCTCCCAAGATTCGTAGGAGCCCTATTGCATCTCTGGTGCCCGTATTCCGTCTAAAGCCAACCTGCTCCTCGCCGAGATTCTCCTCTATTACTTTTATTCTTAACATAACTTTGCTTTGATACAATACCGGGAGAAATACTAAAATGCTTGAACCACAGTGGAATAAGAGAAATATTGAGGTTATGTAATAAAATATATGACAGTGGTGAATGGCCTGAGGACTTTTTGACAACAGTAATGATTCCATTGCCGCAAAAACGAGGAACCAAGAAATGCAGCGAGCACAGGACAATCAGCCTCATTTCACATGCAGCCAAAACATTGAGTATGCCTAATTAATTTCGTCAACTCCAAACACTCCATTAGTTGCTCTTTGTCTCAGCGACCCTGTGAGCAGCAACGCGTGAACAAACGGCGAGATGACAAAATTGTGGAGGTTTCACTACTGGGTTAATGTTCACTCAACTCAAGTGTCCTGGGTCTGGTGGAGAACAAGGTTGTCGTCATCGCAACTACAGACCCTTGATGTGGCAGTGCCTGCGTGCCGCCAGCAGTCCCGGCATGTCGACGTACTGGCGTACCACACTGCTGCTCCATCCCAACCGAACTATCTGACACACTCTGAGCTGGAAAACACTTGTCCCTCCAAAGATAGTACCACCGTACTAGATGTCGATAACCACTGCTGCTGCCACTCACGGACAGACAACAGTAGCAAATGTAGTGGAGCCAGTAAACACAAGAAGAAAACGAGACACCACTATCCTTATTAGATGATGCCAACCTACCAACAGCACCAACGTGAGCCCTAACACGGCCCAGCGGCCAACAGACTTTTGACATGTACGCGACATCCATGTCGCATGCAGTTTGCTTCGAAATGATTGAAAGGTGGCGATCCTTTGGGCGCACGATCTTTCACCTCATCTTAATTATGTAATCCCTGCAGAGGCATTGTAGCTATCTCAGCTACATAGCGAACCATAAGGACGAGTAATTACAAGTATGTCAGGGAATTATAGAGTTTCTTTGCCACTAACAATAACAGTTTTGGCACTAGATTTTTTCTGTGTCAGTGAGGATGGCAGGGAAACGGGGCAGAAGACAAAGAAACACTCGTACGCTCCTCGAGGAAAGCATCCAGACATCTAAAAAAGGGTGACTGCTTTGCTTGTGAGTGCACATGGTGGCATCTCACCATAACGTCAGCCCACGAGAGCGGCCTACTCTTCAGTGGGACTATGACCAGTGGCCTGCATTCTGTAGGCATATTGCCCACCTCAGGTGTGCGACAAACAAAGCTTTATGATTTCCTCTCAGGAGTAGAACACTGTTCGCCACAGGTGTGGAATGCACGCACATTTCCCTGGCGTCAAGTTTAGGAGGAGAGAGCATACATTTTGGCGGCAAGCTTTCTCATTGATGAATACCGCTATGCTGTGTCTAGGCGGGAGTTCTGGTGCGGTGTTATAAGTATTGGCGCAATTTAAGCAGGCAGCCTGGCCATTGGATCGGACAATTTTTGACCATGAAGATTTGGTGTTGAGGAACGAGGAGAGGAGAGGTTTTCGTGGGTTTCGGTGGATGTCCAGCCCAAAGGACTGTCTGGGCAGTTCGGCTGAGGTACACTGTACGCTCAGAAAATTGGTGGAGAGCCAGTCTTGGTCTTTTCGGCCTACAAAACCGTGATTCTCTGCACATATCAGAGCGAAAGTACGCCGACAGTGGCCTTTGCGGTTGCACACCTGTGACCAGTCCCACATCACCCATGGTGAGCTTATTGGCAGAGCAGGCCTATTAGGAATCTCTGTCTGAGGACTTAGTCTTCACTGCAGCGAGTCCATCTGACCTGCAGCCGTGTGCTTTAGCCAATCTATGTCGTACTGACGCTCTGCTAGCGGCTCACAGTCTCGGTCAGTGACTCACATACGGCCAAAAAGCGTTGTTGCTACTACCTTGAGAGAGGCACCTCTTCCTGTTTAATAACATTGCCAGCCATCAACGTCATCAGTCACCATGTACACTCCTGGAAATGGAAAAAAGAACACATTGGCACCGGTGTGTCAGACCCACCATACTTGCTCCGGACACTGCGATAGGGCTGTACAAGCAATGAGCACACGCACGGCACAGCGGACACACCAGGAACCGCGGTGTTGGCCGTCGAATGGCGCTAGCTGCGCAGCATTTGTGCACCGCCGCCGTCAGTGTCAGCCAGTTTGCCGTGGCATACGGAGCTCCATCGCAGTCTTTAACACTGGTAGCATGCCGTGACAGCGTGGACGTGAACCGTATGCGCAGTTGACGGACTTTGAGCGAGGGCGTATAGTGGGCATGAGGGAGGCCGGGTGGACGTACCGCCGAATTGCTCAACACGTGGGGCGTGAGGTCTCCACAGTACATCGATGTTGTCGCCAGTGGTCGGCGGAAGGTGCACGTGCCCGTCGACCTGGGACCGGACCGCAGCGACGCACGGATGCACGCCAAGACCGTAGGATCCTACGCAGTGCCGTAGGGGACCGCACCGCCACTTCCCAGCAAATTAGGGACACTGTTGCTCCTGGGGTATCGGCGAGGACCATTCGCAACCGTCTCCATGAAGCTGGGCTACGGTCCCGCACACCGTTAGGCCGTCTTCCGCTCACGCCCCAACATCGTGCAGCCCGCCTCCAGTGGTGTCGCGACAGGCGTGAATGGAGGGACGAATGGAGACGTGTCGTCTTCAGCGATGAGAGTCGCTTCTGCCTTGGTGCCAATGATGGTCGTATGCGTGTTTGGCGCCGTGCAGGTGAGCGCCACAATCAGGACTGCATACGACCGAGGCACGCAGGGCCAACACCCGGCATCATGGCGTGGGGAGCGATCTCCTACACCGGCCGTACACCACTGGTGATCGTCGAGGGGACACTGAATAGTGCACGGTACATCCAAACCGTCATCGAACCCATCGTTCTACCATTCCTAGACCGGCAAGGGAACTTGCTGTTCCAACAGGACAATGCACGTCCGCATGTATCCCGTGCCACCCAACGTGCTCTAGAAGGTGTAAGTCAACTACCCTGGCCAGCAAGATCTCCGGATCTGTCCCCCATTGAGCATGTTTGTGACTGGATGAAGCGTCGTCTCACGCGGTCTGCACGTCCAGCACGAACGCTGGTCCAACTGAGGCGCCAGGTGGAAATGGCATGGCAAGCCGTTCCACAGGACTACATCCAGCATCTCTACGATCGTCTCCATGGGAGAATAGCAGCCTGCATTGCTGCGAAAGGTGGATATACACTGTACTAGTGCCGACATTGTGCATGCTCTGTTGCCTGTGTCTATGTGCCTGTGGTTCTGTCAGTGTGATCATGTGATGTATCTGACCCCAGGAATGTGTCAATAAAGTTTCCCCTTCCTGGGACAATGAATTCACGGTGTTCTTATTTCAATTTCCAGGAGTGTATTTTGTTTCATCCTTGTTTCTTTTTTAACGTTATCTGTACGCTAATTCTAAAAATGCAAACGTTGAATTTGTAACAAATTAGTCTGAAAACAGCGATATTTCATTTTGAGTACCCTATTCATCCTGACCATTTGAACTAGAATAAATTTTTGAGAGCATAGGGTACGTAATAAGGGTTCGCTTGAACACCTTGAGCCGTGTTGCAGCTCGCATTGGTGCCGTTGGTAGGTTGACATCGTGTAATATGGATAGTGGCGTCTCGTTTTCTTCTTGTGTTTACTGGCGCCACTACGTTTGCTAGTGTTGTCTGTCCACGAGTGGTAGCGGCAGCGGTTACCGATATCTAGTAACATGGTACTATCTTTGGAAGGATGTCAAGTGTTTTCCGGGTCAGTTGTGTCGGGAGTTTGGTTGGGTCGGAGCAGCAATGAGGTCCGGCAGCGCGGGGACATGCCGGGACTGCTGGTGGCACGCAGGCATTGCCGGATCGAGGGGCTGTAGTGGCGAGGGCCACAACCTCGTTGTCCACCAGACCCTGGACGTTTGAGTTGTGTTAACATTAGCCCAGTAGTGAAACCTCCTCTAATTTGAGATCACGCCGTTTGTCCGCGCGTTGGTACTCGCACAGTCGCTGACACGAAGAGCAACGAGTGGAGTGTTTGGAGTTGGCGAAATTAATTAACTGTCCTCCACTTCTTATCATGAATCATTGAACTCCTTGTGTTTATTGATGAAATTCAACCAGCGGTTTTTCTGCCTAGTGGCCACTAACGCCCCAGTTACCTGCCCTGGAGGTTAGCGTATTTTTGTGGCAGTGTACCTTTCCTTGCCTTGCCGCTGCTGTCCGGTAAGGCGTGTAGTTCGACAGCCTCCTTGATTGTGGTTCGGATATTTTTTTCTTTTGGACTACCTTGGTCGCAGTGGTTCCTTCTGCTTCTGGTGTTCTAAACACCGGATTCTGAAGACGCAGTGCTGTCCGCCGGTTCCGCCTTGCCTGGGTTATTCCATCATTGTGTTGGTTACCACACGTTAGGTAGATTTTGCAAGAGCGTTGGTCTGCGTTTAAACTGTCACTAGTTTGAGTCGCCATCCGGTTATGTGAATAGAACTCTTGGCTGCCTGTCTCTTCAGTTGCGAATATGAACGACCTTTCCCAGGCTGATCCTTGAAGCACTGTCTGAGGCCCACTTCTCTCTTGGTTTGATCAGATTGTGATGATTGTTTTTTGAAATGTATATTAGTGTCTGTTGGAGAAGTTTAACTATTCTTAAGAATTGTTATCCAGTCCTTCAGCCGATAAATTTTTTGTGAGTTACTACTATTGGGGGCTGCAGCCGGCAAATAATTTGAATTTATGGTCAATAAGGCCTTCAACCATGAATGTAATTTGTCTAAAGAAATTTAATTAGCTATTGTCTCTTAATAGTGAAATTTGACGATTATGCTTTTTTTAAAAAAATATTTTAGTATCTCTAGGAGAAGTTTAACTGTTCTTAAGAATTTCTTATTCAGGCCTTCAGCCGCCAAATTCTTTTCGAGTTATTACTATTAGGGCCTTCAGCCGACAAATAATTTGAATTTCTGGTCAATGAGGCCTTCAGCCACGAGTGCAACCTGTTTAAGAATTTTTTTTATTAGACATTGTGTCTTAACAGTCAAATTTGATAATTGTTCCTTGTTGTCAACCTCACTTGCAACTGGTTCCTGCTGCCTTCCCTAAGTCCCATGTATCAGACTAGTTGAGATTACCTTGTATTCACTGATAGAACGAAATCCTGTCGCGTTTGAAAATGGCTTTCATTACTTGTCTCTGTTCCCTGTCGATTACGGTCCTTTTACGATCACTGTTCTTACATCATGCTACCAGGATGTGAGTGGTATGCCATTCTTTGTCGACAAGTTAGGCGGTCCACGTTGATACAGCAATAAATCAGGCAATATCAATCACAGCGTGGTATGAGGACGTTCACACACGAATGCTGCTTGCTGCCATTCTGTTACTGTGCTTCTGGCGACGCGATAATGTTACGTAAAAAAATAAACGAATATTAAATGATGCATGGTCCAAATGGCGCTGAGCACTATGGGACTTAACAGCTGTGGTCATCAGTCCCCTAGAACTTAGAACTACTTAAACCTAACTAACCTAAGGACGTCACACACATCCATGCCCGAGGCAGGATTCGAACCTGCGACCGTAGCAGTCGCACGGTTCCGGACTGCGCGCCTAGAACCGCGAGACCACCGCGGCCGGTCTAAATGATGCATGTTAAGATTCAGTTGTATGCCTTCAAAGAGGAGCAGCTGTCTTTTAATACTTTCCTAGCTTCAGATAAATGTTAGCTTACTATGCCCGCACAACAACCGTCGTCGCGACTGCACAGATATCGCTTCGCCGTTTCCCCCTGGCAGCGGAGCTGATCTCAAAAGTTTGTGTATATATTGTCCCGACTACTTAAGAACCATTCTCTGCCGCGTGGGTCGGGCATAAAACGTCTTTGAATCACATTGTGAACCTAATTGTGTGAACTATCAGTTGAAAACTGATCTCGTTTTCTATTTCCAGAGATATTTCACACACTTTCAACAACGACGTATCCAAAGACGGTGATTTTATTTATTACTCACGAATAATATAGCAATCGAGTTCCAGTCTATTTTTTCTTGTTTTTGTTCCGCAGTAATCTGATTTAGTTACCTTCGTAGTCAATATGTCTTCGTTAAATCCTACTGTCTGTTTGTAACAGGTTGATCAGCTTTTCTCAATAACTCTTGAATGTTCACAGATATAATTGTCTATGTACTAGCTGATTTTTGGGATTTAGGGAACACGGAGAAAGTCTCGTATATATTCTGTTTTATTGACACAATTCACTTCTTAAATGAATGAGAGATGGCACTGGGGAATGAATGAAGAAGGAGTTGACGCTAGTGTGCATCGTTCTGGTATAATGTCAGTCGGTGCCAATTCCTTCGCGTTCCGAAGATATGATTTCCCATGAAACTGTCCTTCACCATTAATATCTGATAAATCATAAATATGTCTCTGGCTTTACAGTGTGTAAGCTTCTTAATTCTCACGACACGATATTAAATATAAGTTCGAGTTCTTTCAATGTCTGTTCAGTACAAATTCAGTCTTTTCACGGGCACTATATATCACGCCTCGTTTATTAGCTGAATCCCCTTGACAACGATCGGCAAATATATTAGTATGAAAAGGTCCAAATATTTTCTGTCCCAATATCTCAAAATAATCTATTATCCTCCACTCCAGTGTGTAATCCAGTTATCAGAGTGATGTTTAATTAGGCTTACAATCCCTAACTTCCGACTACCACGGAAGACTGCGAACGTGCACCACTGAAAACAAAGACTCAAGAGAGCTAACAATGCTGCGTATTGGTTTATATACACTCCTGGAAATTGAAATAAGAACACCGTGAATTCATTGTCCCAGGAAGGGGAAACTTTATTGACACATTCCTGGGGTCAGATACATCACATGATCACACTGACAGAACCACAGGCACATAGACACAGGCAACAGAGCATGCACAATGTCGGCACTAGTACAGTGTATATCCACCTTTCGCAGCAATGCAGGCTGCTATTCTCCCATGGAGACGATCGTAGAGATGCTGGATGTAGTCCTGTGGAACGGCTTGCCATGCCATTTCCACCTGGCGCCTCAGTTGGACCAGCGTTCGTGCTGGACGTGCAGACCGCGTGAGACGACGCTTCATCCAGTCCCAAACATGCTCAATGGGGGACAGATCCGGAGATCTTGCTGGCCAGGGTAGTTGACTTACACCTTCTAGAGCACGTTGGGTGGCACGGGATACATGCGGACGTGCATTGTCCTGTTGGAACAGCAAGTTCCCTTGCCGGTCTAGGAATGGTAGAACGATGGGTTCGATGACGGTTTGGATGTACCGTGCACTATTCAGTGTCCCCTCGACGATCACCAGTGGTGTACAGCCAGTGTAGGAGATCGCTCCCCACACCATGATGCCGGGTGTTGGCCCTGTGTGCCTCTGTCGTATGCAGTCCTGATTGTGGCGCTCACCTGCACGGCGCCAAACACGCATACGACCATCATTGGCACCAAGGCAGAAGCGACTCTCATCGCTGAAGACGACACGTCTCCATTCGTCCCTCCATTCACGCCTGTCGCGACACCACTGGAGGCGGGCTGCACGATGTTGGGGCGTGAGCGGAAGACGGCCTAACGGTGTGCGGGACCGTAGCCCAGCTTCATGGAGACGGTTGCGAATGGTCCTCGCCGATACCCCAGGAGCAACAGTGTCCCTAATTTGCTGGGAAGTGGCGGTGCGGTCCCCTACGGCACTGCGTAGGATCCTACGGTCTTGGCGTGCATCCGTGCGTCGCTGCGGTCCGGTCCCAGGTCGACGGGCACGTGCACCTTCCGCCGACCACTGGCGACAACATCGATGTACTGTGGAGACCTCACGCCCCACGTGTTGAGCAATTCGGCGGTACGTCCACCCGGCCTCCCGCATGCCCATTATACGCCCTCGCTCAAAGTCCGTCAACTGCACATACGGTTCACGTCCACGCTGTCACGGCATGCTACCAGTGTTAAAGACTGCGATGGAGCTCCGTATGCCACGGCAAACTGGCTGACACTGACGGCGGCGGTGCACAAATGCTGCGCAGCTAGCGCCATTCGACGGCCATCACCGCGGTTCCTGGTGTGTCCGCTGTGCCGTGCGTGTGATCATTGCTTGTACAGCCCTCTCGCAGTGTCCGGAGCAAGTATGGTGGGTCTGACACACCGGTGTCAATGTGTTCTTTTTTCCATTTCCAGGAGTGTATTATATTCAAAAGAAAACGCAGCTCTGTTATGTCTTCCTTGGATTCCCTTTGTACTACTTTCCGTAACTCTATTTCAAATATCTACTACCTGTAAAATTTTAACTAGCTGTTACTTCGAAATATAACTACCGTTTTTTGGCTCTCGGGTCATTTCGTATTGCAGAATGTAATCTAGTATTAGTTTCTGAATACCCACTCACTAAAGAGCGGTTTAATTACCTGCAGAAGTTCTGTCACTTGGACCGTGGCGGCCAAGAACATGTTACAGGAAGGCAGGGAAGTAATTCGGCATTTACACACTGTCCAGTCACATTTAGTGACCACCTGTCAAGCCGCATAACCACTGTTTCCAACGGGACCGCTACAAGACATGCAGGAAGTCAATAAAAGTTTCTGGATGTTACCTACAGGTATGTGGAGCCATGCCAACTGCAGTACCGAGCCCAATTGCATTATGTTTCTCGGTTGAGAATCGATGGTGAGAACAGCACGATCGAGATCGTCCCACAGGTTCTCGATTGAGTAGCTGAGGAGTTTACTGGCCAGTGGAGTGCGGTAAATTCATCCTGATGCTCTTCGAACGAAGCAAGTACATAGCGAGCAATGTTACACACGTTGCACTGTCCTGCTGCTGGATGCCATCGTTCCTAGAAGAAACAATCTGCATGTAGGGGTGGACATGGTCCTGAAGAGTAATGAATACTTGTGTTGACCCGTTGTGCCATCTAGAATGACGAGATCACTCAAGGAACGCCACGAAAACATTCCTCAGACCATAACGCTCACTCTTCATACCAGGACCCTTCCGACGACTTTTGAAGGGTGCTTGCTTCAGACACTCCACGCCGTACGCGTTAACGAATATACATCTGTGGTTCACCTGAAGAGGCCACCTGTCACCACTCATTGCACGTCCAGTTGCAGTATTGGTGTGGAATTTACAGTCTTCGTCGGACATGAGCAGCAGTCATTATGTGTGAATGAACCAGGAGCCTGCTGCGGAGGGTCACACGCTATAGCGTTCGCTGAAAGGTCGTTGAGGAGACACTGTTGGTAGTCTCTTGTTTCATTTCAGCGGTCACTTGCTCAATAGTTGCTCATCTGTTCGCCTGTAGAGATCTCTGCAGTTGTCGTTCACCCTTGTCATCTATGGCCTGTGGTGCACCACGCTTGCCACTACAGCGATTGTGGACGGCGCTATTTTGCCAATCAGCACGCAAACAGTTTAAAAACTTAGCCGTACCGACAAATGCTTCCCACCCTTGACGATGAATATAGGCGATAGTCACATTAACGTGACAGTGCCGTAGACGAGGTGCGATAATAAAGTAATGAGACTGATTTTCTTTGCGAGATGTGGCAACCCTGCAGGCTTTGCGTAGGCACAATATCTTTGACCTAGGTCTATAAGCTGCTTCTAGTCCAAGCGACACATCGATGAAACTGCTCAGTCGTGAGTTGTGCTGTAATAAGTTAACATGTGTTTGTGTCTCTTGTCACGGAAATGGAAGCGCATAATATCGCGCAACGGTATGCTATTTCTTTTTACGTTAAATTGGGCGAAAACGCGACAACAACTTACGGTAAGCTTCAGGAGGCTTTTGGTGAGGAGGTTATGTCAAGAACTGAAGTTTTTTGTTGGCATAAAATGTTTAGTGAAGGCAGAACGAATGTTGAAGATGAAGATTGCAGCGGACGACCATCAACCTCACGGATGGATGTCAACGTGGACAGGGTGCGTGAACTCGTACGATCTGAGCGAAGATTATCCGTGAATATGATTGAGGAAGAACTGAACATCAATCGAGAAACGGTTTGTCTAATAATAACTGAAAATCTTGGTATGAGAAAGATTTGTGCAAAAATAGTCCCCAAAAATCTCACACCACAACAGCGAGAAACACGGAAAAATGTGGCAGCCGATCTGTTAGAGCAAACTGAATTGTTGAGCCAATTATAACTGCTGATGAAAGTTGGTTTTTTCCGTACTATCCAGAGACAAAACGTCAAAGTTCGCAATGGTGCACAATGGGATCACCCAGATCAAACAGGCTAGCAAGTCAAAGTCAAAAGTGAAATGCATGCTTGTGTGCTTCTTTGATTCCGAGGGAAATGTTCATAAAGAGTGGGTGTCTCTTAAACAAACAGTTAACCAATGTTACTACATAGAAATCTTAGAAAGACTTCACAAAAGAGTTCTTCGTGTCCGTGCCAACTTTGCTGATAATTGGATTCTTCATCACGATAATGCGCCATCCCATACTGCTCTGTCAGTACAGCAATTTTTAACCTGAAAACAAATTGCAGTACTACCACAGCCACCTTATTCACCAGATATCGCTCCGTGCTACTTTTTTCTATTTCCAAGAGTTAAAACGGCGGTCAGTGGACACCATTTTCAAACAACACAAAATGTCCAAAAAGCTGTGATGAGCGTCTTGGAGGATATTACAGAAGATGAGTTCCAGAAATGTTACCATCAATGGCAGAAGCGCTGGAAAAAAGTGTGTGCAACCAGAAGGGAACTACTTTGAAGGAGACAACACTAAACTTGACTAAAACTCAAAGCAACTTTTTTTCACATCAGTCTCATTACTTTATTGTCGCACCTCGTATGACGACCAATTAAGCACACGAAAATGCGATGAAGCCTTCACAGAATGGGATGACACCAGTCCACAGTTTTAGATTACTCGTAGCATAGGCAGTCCTCCATGGGAACCAAAAGATACAAGAGAAAAATTATCAAACAAGAAACGAGAATGAGAGACAATTTCAGGCTTACACACTGACTCCATAAAACCGACTCTTACTTTTAAAATAGTTCACTGCCTTACGTCAGCAGTGAAGGATCCCATGACGGTCTAGCATCCAGCTCGACACCAGCTGCAGCTAGTCAATTCTTTTAAGCGGGAGCTTGTGTGCGTTGTGCGCGATTCTCGTCTTCAGCGGGGTAGCCATAAATCCTTCAAGGAAGCCATAAAGTCGTTGTTCGCCAGCGGGATCAACATTACGTCCCATTACACTCCAGCCTCCCTGACACCTACCCACCTCCAAGAAATTTTGGTGCTGCAGTCGCAAAATCTGTTGGATCTCCCGATCTCTTACAGGACACCAGAAGCTGCGAGGTGCAATTATAGTAAAGCCTGTTCTTTCTACTGCAGTACCCACCGTATAATGGTCTGTTACCTCAAACGGTGCTGAACACATCCCAAGCGCACTGCACACCTGAGAACCGACGTAAATCATTTAGGATATTTCTTTAATGCCGAAGGCACTGTGAAAGCAGAAGATCATAGCTGATAAACTGGGAAGAAGTAAGGATCTTCAGCAGCCTCCAAAATTTGTAGAATAACGTTTTTCTTCTGAAAAATGGTCCAAAAATGGACAAAAACCGGTATGTCAGAAAGTACACAAGAGGGTTGACTGAAGAAGCTGTAAGAATTACACACGGAAGACTGATGATTATCTATGTGACGTCGTCCACAGCTGATCCGCAAATTCGTCCATTACCCAGACATCCAGACTGGCTACAGATATCGTTGCTCACTTTTTGTCGCTTGCTGACTGCCATACTCTACAGACACGCAGAATGATGAGCAGCTGGTGATCAACTGTCTAAAATATTTACGATCTCTGACTTCAATGAACAGCCGGCCGCTATGACCGAGCGGTTCTAGGCGCTTCAGTCCGGAACCGTGCTGCTGCTACGGTCGCAGGTTCGAATCCTGCCTCGGGCATGGGTATGTGTGGCGTCCTTAGGTTACTTAGGTTTCAGTAGTTCCAATTCTGGGGGACTGATGACCTCAGATGTTAAATCCCATAGTGCTGAGAGCTATTTGAACTATTTGAACTTCAATGAGATAGAAATTAAAAGTTCCCTGTTTACAAAATGAGGGAAGAAATTTCGATTTTCGCCTGGGGTTATTACTTAATGGTTGCGTGACGAACACTAATGTATACAAGCACTCCCATTCAAAGCCTTACATGGAATCATTAATGCAAATGCTCTGAAATTTATGATGCAATTAACTTCCTCGATTTATTGAAAATGCAAACCAATAATGAATTTGTGTGTGATTTCCTATTAACAATTTTTGTTCTTTGTAATCTGTGCGTAACGTCGTAATGTTAATCATTTTATTTTTGCAGTCACTGACCTGCCGTTGAGAACTCACAACAATACAACGTATATGTCTTTACATTTCAAGCTCTGATGAAGCGTAAAGGTCTAGCACTTTAGTTTGAAACGATTGGTGATTGGTATCACTTACATCTGGCCATGTATACGTGGTGATCTAAAATTTTCCGTTCGAAGCCCGTACAGTCCAAAAACGGTATGACAGTCAGGTAAAATCGACGTGAGTAGCGAGGCCGGTAAAAGGTACCTGTTTCGTAAAGCACCGTGTCCTGCTGCGTAATGAAGTCCGTAACTGCCTGTTGCACTCGAACATGTAATGCCTTCTTTAAATGACTGAAGGCGTAACAAACGCATGGGGAGAGATGAGGACGATAGGGCGGCTGCTCGGGTGTCCCCCACGTTTGCAGTATGGGGACGTATGTTGCCAGCAGCTCCCCTTCTCGTACCATTCCACAACGGTGGCTTTCGACAGACATGGTGCCCCACACACATTCTTCAATCTCCGATGGATGACTACCAGTATTTGCCCTTCGGCATCAGTGTTTGTTCAAAAAATGGTTCAAATGGCTCCGAGCACTATGGGACTTAACATCCGAGGTCATCTATCTCCTAGAACTTAGAACTACTTAAACCTAAGTAACCTAAGGACATCACACACATCCATGCCCGAGGCAGCATTCGAACCTGTGACTGTAGCAGCAGCGCGGTTCCAGACTGAAGCGCCTTGAACCACTTGGCCACACCGGCTGACTCAGTGTTTGTCCTTTGGCAGCCAAGAAAAGAGCAAGAGCAGCAGTGATTGCCCTTCGGCAGCCAAAAAAGGGTGAGAGTACCTTGGATCTGTTTGGATGCATTTGATAACAACGTCGCCACAGTTCACGTTTCTGCGTTCATTGCACACACCTTGTAACCTCCCCACAAAAATAAAATAATATTATGAATAATATCCTCATTTAGTGCATTCTCCCAAAACATAAATTCAGTAACCTGGTAATAATACAATGTGAGTAGCCTCTCAATTAAATTATTGTCGCTCACATATAACCTTTCAATAACTGACTGTGAGTTTAAACTGGTATATTTTGGACGTCAGCAGTGCTGCGTCACGGCCCTGAAAGATCATTCTGAAAAAATTGAAAATTCTTTCCTCAATTAGGTCGCCGGATAACGCATATATATCTGCTCTTACAATAAATATTTCTGGCACAGCCCTGTGCATTGCTGGCCGATAGATTTGTCATTTATAAAACGAAACAACTGATTTTTCTTTTCAATAATTGGGATGACCAAGGATTGGAGAAATTAGTAAATTCTTTAAATTGAAATGAATGATCGTCAAAAGTTACTTTTTATGAGAAAGATTATTATTAAGAGATTTTTTAAACATTTACTTGGGACTTGATTCCACAATACTACATATGCCCGAGGCTGCTTTTACCTTATACTATAACGCTCAGGCCCCGCCATCGCTGCACCACGACCGGCCCAGCCAACTCGATACACACGACAGCTCGCTAGCAGCAACTTACTGCTGCTGCTACACAGTTCCTACTGCATACAACACTGCTCTTTGGTCTCAGGTTCTCTTATATCTTACATATCGCAGGCAGCGCGTGAGCAATCCACCGAAATTACATCTGCTCGAGTGCGCTAGCATCAGATTCTTTAATCATGGACCTCTTACATAACCCTCCACTGAGGGGCAAAAATTTGGCAGCGATGGTGAGTCAATTGGACTTGCCATGAGCAACAAATTTTTCTATAATCTAATTAATTAACTAAGTCTAAAGTCACAGAGTATATATATATATATATATATATATATATATATATATATATATATATAAGTGCAGAACATGAAATGAAAAAGAGTGCACATGCACTGAGTACAGAACATATCAAGGAATAACAAAATGTATACGCAATGAGTAGAAAACATATTAACAAATGACATAAAGTGCACACGCACTGTATATGTCTTTAGCATACTTAGGACAACTGATCGTATTAACAAATCAAATAAAGTGAACAAGCACTGTAAAAGTCTTTAGCATATTTAGGACAACTGATCATATTAACAAATGAAACAAAGTGCACACACACTTTAAAAGTCTTTAGCATATTTAGGACAACTGATCATATTAACAAATAAAATGAAGTGCACACGCACTGTAAAAGTCTTTAGCATATTTAGGACAACTGATCTTGTTAACAAATGAAATGAAGTGCACAAGCACTGTATATGTCTTTAACATTTTACAAGAATTGGGAAAGGAATGGGAAGGATTGCATCATGGTTGTAGCACAGTAGGTTGCACGTAGCTGCACTGAAAGTCCATATCTTTCTACAGAAGCACAACACCAAGTGAGACAATCTGAAGTTCTCTTCCCTGAAGTATTTATCAGTGTAGCCAAGACACTGAAATGTTGCATTAATATTGTATGTTATCATTTTGGTAGTACATTAGGTACACCAAACAGTGGGACCATAATGACATCTCCATCATTCAAGGTGGTGGACAGCTTGGTATGTCAACACCACACTCTTGTAGAATCCATACTCTCTCATCAACGTAGAATTAGTGCAGAAACCAAATATAGTGCTCCATGATCATGAGGATGGACAGGACAAACGGATATTGCAGTAATTTCTGGTAATTAGGTCAGAAGGAGAAGGACATTAAGTCTTATGTTAGTCATAATTGAGAATTACACTAGTCTATCAACCGATTTGAATAATTATTGGCATTCATTGGCTATTTACAGAGCATTTAAGTGGTATATATGGAGTATTGCAAAACATTATTCATAAGTCATCTCAATATAGTATTATTGGCACTCATTGGCCAGTTACAAAGCATTGTTTTATGCATTATTCAGAAGTCATCATTCAAAACAAGTGTTAATCATTGGCATACCATTTATACATAATTCATCTAATTATAGTAATCATTGGCATTCATTGACCAGTTACTAAACATGTAGCAAGTATTGAGTATTACAAAACACTATTCATAGCTCATCTGACTGCAGTAATTATTGGCACTCACTGGCCATTTACAAAGTATTCATACAGTTTCACAAAACATTATTCAGTATTATTCACAAGTCATCATTCAAAACAGGAGTTACTGAGTGTAGCATCAAGCTACTGGTGTTTATATATGATATCATGTAAGTGACATAAGACATATTTAAAATGTAAGACATTTTAACTATTACTCAATGTCGGTAGTCGACTAATACATAGACATAATGTAATCAATACATCAGAAAAATTTGCATTTTATCTAGGACTAGAAATATATCTTCAACTGGTAGCATTATTTAGTTGTATACTGGTAATAACTGGGACTGGTAATAATTTTTTTTTTGATAGCAATGCATTGCGTTGGGACTGATAATTAATTGCTGGGGGCATGAAAATATTTGCTTTTGACTTATTGCTGGAAATAAGGATTAATAACATCATTTGTCATGAGTCATTTGTAGCGAGGTTATGAAACAACTACAGTATATGTCATCACATTCATGAATGATACACAATTGGGTAAAGAAAATGCAAGTACTAGAACAGGTTTAATAACTAAGTATTTATAGCATATTAATATCATGAAAAGCATCTCCTGGAAAAAATACAAAATGGATTATTGAGCTGAAAAAAGAAATGCATATTATGCTGAAAAGTAGTGAACTTCGAATTAACAGGTAATGAAACGTGTACTCAGTATGTATGTACTCTAGCTGTCTTTCCCAATACATTCAGTCATTATACTATGCAACATAAGACATTCTGTCAAAAGGAACTGCAACAAATAGTTAAATAACTACATAGCATTTCTTCACTAACAGTAAATATATAAACGTCATCATTATCATCATCTGGAAAGAAAAGCTTCATCATTCATATTATAATAACTTCATCATTATCATCATCTGCAAACAAAAACTTCATTATTCATATTACGATATTCTTCATATAGCTATTCATCATCATTTGTTATCATCTGCAAAAAAATAGACACTTCATTATTCATTATTCATATTACCATTTACTTCATACAACTATTCATAGTATAGAGTTTCTTATTTCTAGCATATTTAATCACTAAAATTAACATGTGTAGTTCTGTCTGACAGCTTGCTCAATCATCTCGTATTCTCAAAGAAAAATAATTAGTCAAGACTGCTATCATACGATGTGTATAGTATATTCTGGTTGATGTTTGTTAATTCTGATCCATTTACTCATCATGACAAGATATTGCATTTTCTTTCGTTCATTCCGATGGTAAAATTTCAATTTCATAGTAAACCACTGTGGTTTGTTTAATTTATTTCTTGTACACGTTATTGCTTTCTGAAAATGATGAATAAGGATTAATATCTTGCATTTAAATCATATACTCATTAAATAAAAACTTGTTTCTAGTGATATAATTAAGCATACTGCATAGCGTGACAGAAAACGTATTATGTCAAAAACATAGACAATTTTCAAGAGCAAAAAATGTGCACAGAGTATCATAATGTAGTAGCAAAAAAAAAAAAAAGTAAAATAGTCACGAAGTTGAGATATCATAAGGCAAAATGTCAAAGTCAACTGGTGTTTGTTATATCTTAAAGATTACATAGTGCATACAGACAAAAATTCTACTTTCGATAGGAAAACAGTCATACATACACAAAAAATGAAAAATGTGCACGGTCTGATATATAACGACAGGAAAAAATATGATAATCATCAGTAAGTGTTCATATAAATATCTGGAAATGGCATTACAGTGTGATAAATCATAAAGCATATTCATTCGATAAAGGGTTTAATATTGGAGAGATGGTGATAGCCTTTACTTTTTCTGGATCTCAAAGTTTCGACGTGGACTACGTTGGGGTGAGGAATGCTGCGAATTCTGTATGGACCTGCGTATAGAAGCTCAATTTACTGCATCTACTCTTTCCTCTGTTGGATAAAAAATGTGTACGTACCAATATCTTCTGTCCTATGTGAAAGTCACGCCGTGTACAAACCTGTTTTTGCTGTCTCCTCCGGCACTCTGCGGCACGTTTGATGTTGTTGAGCGCAATGTCAATTATTTCATGGTGGCGTAGTCGACGAGATGTAGGAAAAGATACTAGTTCTTTAATTTTGTTGGGTGGTTCAACATTTTTCAATATAACGGTCGGAGATAGCATAGTAGATTCATTTGGTATGGAGTTAATTACATCCTGGAATGAGAGTATGTGTGTGTCCCAATCAATATGTTTTTTATGGCAGTATATTCTACATAGTTTACCAATTTCTTTCATTAATCGTTCACAAGGGTTCGAAGAAGCATGGTACCTGGATATATAGATCGGAGAAATGTTTCTAGCTCGTAACATACGTGTCCATATAGCAGATCGAAACTGTGGTCCATTGTCGGAAATTACTTTCAATACGTGCCCTACATGAAATAAAAAATGTTTTACAACTGCATACGAAATCAATTTCGCAGTAGCTTTGCGTAACGGAGTGAAGGTTACAAATTTTGAAGTAAGTTCAACAGCGGCAAAGATGTAGCAAAAACCTCTATTAGTTCTGGGAATCGGACCAAAAATGTCTATAGCGGCCGTATGTCTCAATTTAATCGGTACAATACGATGTAACGGAGGAATATGTGAAGTCGTGTCTGATTTAGCTTTCTCGCAGATTTTACATGACGCTAAAACTCGTCGTATACGTATCTCCATGTTGGCAAAATAACAGTTCTGTCTCAGTATAAGAAAATATTTTCTGGCTCCATAATGTGCGTAACTTAAATGAGTATACCAAATTAATTTGTTAACAAGCTCGTCAGGAATACATAATAACCAGTTGTTGCTGTCAGGTTGAGAGCGGCGAAACAGAATGTTATTGTGTACAGTGTAATGGTTTCTGATGGTAACATTATTCTTATCTTGCCAAAGGCGTTTAATTTCTTTCCACACGTTGTCTTTGCTCTGCTCTTGTGCTATGTCTCGTAATGACGTTGTTGTTGTTGTTGTTGTGGTCTTCAGTCCTGAGACTGGTTTGATGCAGCTCTCCATGCTACCCTATCCTGTGCAAGCTTCTTCATCTCCCAGTACCTACTGCAACCTACATCCTTCTGAATCTGCTTAGTGTATTCATCTCTTGGTCTGCCTCTACGATTTTTACACTCCACCCTGCCCTCTAATGCTAAATTGGTGATCCCTTGATGCCTCAGAACATGTCCTACCAACCGATCCCTCCTTCTAGCCAAGTTGTGCCACAAACTTCTCTTCTCCCCAATCCTATTCAATACTTCCTCATTATGTGATCTACCCATCTAATCTTCAGCATTCTTCTGTAGCACCACATTTCGAAAGTTTCTATTCTCTTCTTGTCCAAACTATTTATCGTCCATGTTTCACTTCCACACATGGCTACACTCCATACAAATACTTTCAGAAACGACTTCCTGACACTAAAATCTATACTCGATGTTAACAAATTTCTCTTCTTCAGAAACGCTTTCCTTGCCATTGCCAGTCTACATTTTATATCCTCTCTACTTCGACCATCATCAGTTAATTTGCTCCCCAAATAGCAAAACTTCTTTACTATTTTAAGTGTCTCATTTCCTAATCTAATTCCCTCAGCATCACCCGATTTAATTCGACTACATTCCATGATCCTCGTTTTGCTTTTGTTGATGTTCATCTTATATCCTCCTTTCAAGACAATGTCCATTCCGTTCAACTGCTCTTCCAAGTCCTCTGCTGTCTCTGACAGAAGTACAATGTCATCGGCGAACCTCAAAGTTTTTATTTCTTCTCCATGGATTTTAATACCTGCTCCGAATTTTTCTTTTGTTTCCTTTACTGCTTGCTCAATATACATATTGAATAACATCGGGGAGAGGCTACAACCCTGTCTCACTCCCTTCCCAACCACTGCTTCCCTTTCATGCCCCTCGACTCTTATAACTGCCATCTGGTTTCTGTACAAATTGTAAATAGCTTTTCGCTCCCTGTATTTTACCCCTGCCACCTTTAGAATTTGGAAGAGAGTATTCCAGTCAACATTGTCAAAAGCTTTCTCAAAGTCTACAAATGCTAGAAACGTAGGTTTGCCTTTCCTTAATCTTTCTTCTAAGATAAGTCGTAAGGTCAGTATTGCCTCACGTGTTCCAATATTTCTACGGAATCCAAACTGATCTTCCCCAAGGTCCGCTTCTACCAGTTTTTCCATTCGTCTGTAAAGAATTCGTGTTAGTATTTTGCAGCTGTGACTTATTAAACTGATAGTTCGGTAATTTTCACATCTGTCAACACCTGATTTCTTTCGGATTGGAATTATTATATTCTTCTTGAAGTCTGAGGGTATTTCACCTGTCTCATACATCTTGCTCACCAGATGGTAGAGTTTTGTCAGGACTGGCTCTCCCAAGACCGTCAGTAGTTCTAGTGGAATGTTGTCTACTCCCGGGGCCTTGTTTCGGCTCAGGTCTTTCAATGCTCTGTCAAACTCTTCACGCAGTATCGCATCTCCCATTTCATCTTCATTTATATTCTCTTTCATTTCTATAATATTGTCCTCAAGTACATCGCCCCTGTATAGACCCTCTATATGCTCCTTCCATCTTTCTGCTTTCCCTTGTTTGGTTAGAACTGGGTTTCCATCTGAGCTCTTGATATTCATACAAGTGGTTCTCTTTTCTCCAAAGGTCTCTTTAATTTTCCTGGGGACAGTATCTATCTTACCCCTAGTGAGACAAGCCTCTACATCCTTACATTTGTCCTCTAGCCATCCCTGCTTAGCCATTTTGCACTTCCTGTCGATCTCATTTTTCAGACGTTTGTATTCCTTTTTGCCTGCTTCATTTACTGCATTTTTATATTTTCTCCTTTCATCAATTAAATTCAATATCTCTCCTGTTACCCAAGGATTTTTACTAGCCCTCGTCTTTTTACCTACATGATCCTCTGCTGCCTTCACTACTTAATCCCTCAGAGCTACCCATTCTTCTTCTACTGTACTTCTTTCCCCCACTACTGTCAATTGTTCCCTTATGCTTTCCCTGAAACTCTGTACAACCGCTGGTTTAGTCTGCTTATCCAGGTCCCATCTCCTTAAATTCCCACCTTTTTGCAGTTTCTTCAATTTTAATCTGCTGTTCATAACCAATAGATTGTGGTCAGAGTCCACATCGTAATGACGATGTAATGAAATTTCCAAATGCGACTTGCTGAATATACGTGACGCTAGAATTAGCTTGGCAGAAGTTGGGTGCAATGTCTTGCTGATTGTTGCTGAGAGAACGGGATAGTGCGTCCGCTACAATATTTTGTGTACCGGGAATGTGAACAATTGTAAAATTAAATTCCTGTAAATAAAGTTTCCATCTGCTTAATCTGTCGTGTGTAAACTTAGCGGAAAGTAAAAATTGGATAGCTCTATGGTCTGTGTAAACGATCGTATGTCTTCCATAAAGAAAATGCCTAAATCTGGTAAATGCCCATACAACACATAATGTTTCATGTTCTGTGACAGAATAATTACGTTCAGCAGGTGACAGAATGCGACTTGCAAAAGCGATGATTTTAATTACTGTAGTGCCATCTTCTTCAATTTCCTGAAAAATGTGTACGCCTAAAGCAGTGTTAGAACTGTCGGTTGCAATGGAAAAATTTCTAGTAAGATCTGGGTGTGACAAAAGTGGTGCATTCAACAAGGCATGTTTCAAATTAACACATTCAGAATGTGCTTGGCTATCCCAGGACCAAATAGCGTCTTTACCCGTCAATTGGCATAATCTAGGGGTGTCTAAAGCAGAGTAATGCGCAATGCCTTCTGCTGAAATTACATGTCCAAGAAATTTTATAGAAGTTTTGCCGAAGTGTGATTTGCTAAGATTAACTATGAGTCCTTGTGCACGATAAGTTTGCAACAGTTGTTCGAGAATCAAATTGTGTTCAGACCAGTTAGCTTCTGCAATAAGAATGTCGTCTACATACGTTGTGATTCTGTCTTTTAGTTCTGTCGGAAGTGTAGTATTCAAACCGTGAATAAATGCTGCTGAAAAAATTGTTAAACCGAACGGTAATTTACAAAATTGATAACAGTCACCAAAACAGAGAAATGCTGTGTACTTTCTGCAGTACGGATGGAGCTGAATTTGCCAAAATCCCGATTTCAAATCTAATGTGGAATAAACAGCAGTACCATGAAATTTCTGTAGAAGTTCTTCTAGTGTTTGAGGGCGATCTGTTTCATTAATAACAATGTCATTGATGTGACGCGAATTAAGTACGAGCCGAAGTGAGCCATCCTTTTTCTTAACAATATGGAGTGGGTTTATGTACGGACTAACTGCCGGTTCAAAAATTCCTTGGTCAAGCATAGCTTGCAATTCTTTCTTAACTTGTTCTCTGTGAATATACGGAATGGGATAATGTTTGGCTTTAAATTTGTCATGCTGTTTAACTTGAAATTCATACATAAAACCGGACATCGTACCAGGGACGTTGTCAAAAACTGGAGCTTCCTGTAAAAGAATATTGCGTAGTTGAGTACGTTCGTCGTCTGTATTTGCACTGCTCTGTTTAACTTTATCAGAAATCGTTTGCATAACGTCATAGTCGGCTTCGCCTGGTGTATTGTAGTTGTGAACATACGTATCTGTGAACAATGTGGAATGACAGTCTATGTTACATGATGCAGAAATGACCTCTGTCCGATTAATTGTTTGTTCTTCTGCAGATAAAGAGAGCTGAAATTCTAATGCCAGTTGCACATTTTCATCCTTTAACATTAAATAGGAATTTTGAAAGTCAATAATTGCGTCATATTGTACCAAAAAATTCGTACCTAGAATAACGTCTGTTGTCAATAAGGGAACAATCCAAAAATTTGAGTGGAACGTATGACCTGCAGTACAAAACGATAAGTGTGTCTGAAATTTTACATCTACTCCTTTACCAGATACTGCTCCTTTTACTTTAGTTTTGCCTAATGGTAACGTAGGATAAATATTCCCTTTATTACATTCGTTGAAGGTTTCTTCATTTATGACTGACATAGGTGATCCAGAATCGATTACTGCTGAAAATTTGGATGATCCAATCTTTACTTCAATGACTGGGTGGGAAATGGTTTTTTGAATAACTGGTTTTTCCTGCAAAAGAGTGTCTCGGATGTCGTCAAAAGTAATAACATTTTCGTGAACAAAATTCTCTGTGTCAAATGTATTGCTTGCGTTGCTGGAAGATGCAACCTCTACTGTATCTAGTCAAATTCTTTCTGACGTGCTATTATTTGCGGGAGGATGCTGTGGCATTTCGACTATTTGTACTGTTCTGTTATTTCGTCCTGACGCATTACGTTCGGGATGATACCTACTGTCTGGTTCATTCATGATAATCTGTTGTTGCAGATGATTTTGCTGCTGGTAAGACCGACTGTTATTAAACGTACGCTGAAAATTGTGCACATTACTTTTACGTCTGTCATGATAAGTCATTTCTATATGGCGCGTCGCGATAGGGGTTGAAATGGTGTGTTTTCTGTACGTACTGATTTCCTTGTTGCTGTGGATTACTATTTGGTGGACCCGACGCTATACGTGTAGGCGGCGAAACATTAAAGCTTGGTTGACCTTGCACATTACATTGTTGGTTAGGTATGCTAACCGGCTGGTTTTGATGCTGTTGCGGTGAAAACCCTCTATTGTTGCCAAAACGTGTCTGCAACTGCTAAAAATTTTGTACATTCTGATGATTAAAATTTGTCTGTTATTAAAAGTATGCTGTTAGTTCTTGTCATTTTGGGAGTGTCTAATGATAACTGTCGCTTTCACGTAAAACTTGTCATATCAGGTTTTCGTTAGTCATTCCTAATCCTAGATAGATCGATAGTTGAAGAGCTGTTTTGATAGCGTAATGAATCCCCTGAGATCTCTTACGCGCTGCAAATAAATTTTAGTTTCTGCGTTACAGGCAATGCCGGTGAAAATTCAAAAGCAAATTGTTGTATCCAATCCAAGGGGTGAAACTTTAAATTTCGTAACGGATAGAAAGTGCTTGTAATCAAAATTTTCGTCTCTGAATGTCTGAACAGGTTCAGGATTGCATGCTAATCTGCTCGTCTGTGACTGTTCGGAATCTAAGTCACGTACTCTCTGTAAATTACCTAAATTATACATGCTGTGTGAGTGTGAGAAATGTTCGGAATGTGCCGTATGCTGTGCCGTGTTAGAGGCTGAAACATTTTTCATTCCTGTAACTTCTTGTTGTAAAGTTGACAATTTTCTACGTAATGTATTATTGGACGAACCCACCTCACTGATTGTCTGCTGTAAGTTTTGGAATTCGGGTGGTTGATTGAACGAAATTGGTGACGAATCGTCTGATTTGGTGTCATTGTTATTATCGATAACGTCAATACGACTGGCCAATTCATCAAATTTTTCAGTCAGTGCTTTTACCTGATCGTCATTTTTAGTGTCACAAACATTAATTTGTTTTTGGATTTTACAGGTGGTTTTGTTCATTTTTTTAACGTATGCTTTGATGGCGTCGGGATCCTGTATTAGTGCCAACTTTTCAAGTCTGTTGGTCATTGTCTGAAAGTCTAATGTGTGTGTGTCTGTTTTTGTTTTAAGATCGGAGATTTCATCATGCAGTTCGGTGTTCAACTGCTTGATTTCGTCTGATACTGTAGCAATGTTGTTGTCTACGTATGTTTTTGCTTTCGTAAACAACCTTCGCTTATCTTCTTGTCTCTGGGCAGTAATTGTTTCCATGACTTGTTTCTTTACTTTATTCTGTTCCTGTATAAATTTACGGTAATACGTTTTACTGTTTTGTAGGTGGTGATTAAAACGTTCGTCAATTTTGCTATCCTATTGGTCAAATTTCGTGTCTACTTTCGCATCCAATGTGCGTGAAAGTTCTGATGACATTAATTTAAACTCGTCGCGTAACTGTGTTGCGTTTTCAGAACATTGTTTAGCGACTGCACTAATTTCATCTCTAAGTAATTTAGTTGTGGCTGCATGTGTATTACTTAATTCGTGTGCCACAGATCTAATTTCTTCACTACTGCTCCTAGCACAAGCCTTAATTTCCTCACGTAATTGTTCTTTAGGATCATGACATTGCACGGCAACGGCTGTAATCTGTTCACTAAGTTGTTTGTTCTGTTCATTAAGTTGTTTGAAATTGTTGTCTTGTTTTTCATTGAATTGTAGCAATAATGCTACAACTTGATCCAAGCCAAAATTACCGACTCTATTCTCTGTACTGTGTGATGGTGTATCTGCATTTGTCACGTTTTGTGAAACCATTTGGTCATTGTCTGATTCACGAAAAGGTTTGCTAATTGGATGTGCACTGTGGGTCACTACCTCGGAATCAAATAAATCTGACGTATTTTGACTACATTGCTCATATTCGTGAGAAAAATTTATCTGTTCACTATGCAAATTTTGCAAATCAGGCGTGTCAAACTGGGCAGCGTTCATTGTATCGGAACGTGCCGCGTCATCAATTGTTAAATTTACTGTGGACATAATTGAATTTGTTTGCCCATCATTAGGATTTAACTCAATACTAGTGATCGGCAGGCACTGATTATCTGTAAATAGAAGATTATCTCTATTACACTGAATGTCGTTAGTATCATCGGTCAAATTATTCGAGTCGGCTTTTTCACTCATTGCACATCGCGATGTACTGTTAGCAGTTTTTCGCGGCATTTTCACAAATCAAAGTTAAGCACAAAATGAAACAAAGACAAAGCAAAAATGGAACAAACACAATTACAACAAAGAGCAATAAATTGCCGATGATCTGTGAAAGAAAGAGTGACAAATTAGCAAATGCGTTGCGCCAGATGCAAACTACATTTAAGTAAATAAGAGCAGATATATGACTGACTACTACTCAGAAATTCACAAAGAAATACGATCCTGGCCGGTTGTCGTCAAGTGTAACCTCCCCACAAAAATAAAATAATATTATGAATAATATCCTCATTTAGTGCATTCTCACAAAAAATAAATTCAGTAACCTGGTAATAATACAATGTGAGTAACCTCTCAATTAAATTATTGTCGCTCACATATAACCTTTCAATAACTGACTGTGAATTTAAACTGGTATATTTTGGACGTCAGCAGTGCTGCGTCATGGCCCTGAAAGATCATTCTGAAAAAATTGAAAATTCTTACCTCAATTAGGTCGCCGGATAACGCATATATATCTGCTCTTACAATAAATTTTTCTGGCACAGCCCTGTGCATTGCTGGCCGATAGATTTGTCATTTACAAAACGAAACAACTGATTTTTCTTTTCAATAATCGGGATGACCAAGGATTGGAGAAATTAGTAAATTCTTTAAATTGAAATGAATGATCGTCAAAAGTTACTTTTTATGAGAAAGATTATAATTAAGAGATTTTTTTAAACATTTACTTGGGACTTGATACCACAATACTACATATGCCCGAGGCTGCTTTTACCTTATACTATAACGCTCAGGCTCCGCCATCGCTGCACCACGACCGGCCCAGCCAACTCCACACACACGACAGCTCGCTAGCAGCAACTTACTGCTGCTGCTACACAGTTCCTACTGCAGTCAACACTGCTCTTTGGTCTCAGATTCTCTTATATCTTACATATCGCAGGCAGCGCGTGAGCAATCCATCGAAATTCATCTGCTCGAGTGCGCTAGCAACAAATTCTTTAATCATGGACCTCTTACAACCTCACGAAGACAAGAATACCATACTAATCCCTTGCCTACATGTCGGTGCTTGTATACCCGCACTGGAGTCGTGTTACGTTGTTTGTGCGCAGCAGCAACACCGACAAACGGAAACGTTTCGAACACCCCTTATAATAACTACTGCTTTTGCTACGATGAAGTTCAGCTAATTTCTGTTTAATAGGCAAACAAAAAATTCTCTGTCCCGCCTGTTATTACTTAATTAACACATAGAAACGTTGCACCATAAGAAATAGCGCTGGACTGTAGAGTAACATTACTTAGTACACGCAATATCGTCGTGTACAGTGCTAATATGCGTCCAAAGAAAGTCCAGAGGAAGTCAATTTAGAAGTGTAAACAGTCATCACCAGTGGTATAGTTAAAAGACCAAAAGTCGCTAGACTGAGTCCAAATCAACAGTAAGCACATGAGGAGGCTATAAAGGCAGAAACCAAAGCAGTACAGAAGTCACAATAGGAGTGATCCCCAGCCTGCCGATGGATAACGTTTGTATTCAGTCAAAAGGCTATGACTACTGCAGTTTCGTGGTGCCAGTGTGTGTCCAGGATTGAGAATATCTGCGTCCGTGTCCACGCAACACTGAATTCTTAAGTTTTCAGCAGCGATACTAAATGATGTATTACTGGGTAAGTGACTGTGATGTTACGGTAAGTGACTACGATGTTACTGTAACTCATATTTAGCAAGACAGCTTACGGCGCGTGGGCAGAGGGTACTAATGGTACCAGTGCCATTAACCCCCTTCACTGCACCATTCACGAATGAAACAATGTATTATATCTGATTTCCCCGTTTTTATCGTCATCTTTAATTTGCGAGACCAATGTTGCTCGACTTTTCTTTTAACGTACACCCTCGGAATATCAACAGTAAATATCTTTCTGATACACAGCGCCTCTATTCCAGCGTTTGCCACTGGAGTCGGATGACTGTCCCCATAGCGCTCTCGTGGTAACTACACTGTCTTATCACATTAGTGTGACCATCTGTCAAACGCCTAAATACGGTTCCCAAGAATAGATGCATACCTATGTTGATCCATTGTGCCTTCCGGAATGACAAGATCACCCAGGGAAGCCACAAAAAAATTCCCTAGATCGTAACGCTCCCTCCTCCGGCATTGATCCTTCCGGCGATTGTTACAGAGTGCTTGCTTTCAGATGTTTTACGCTGTACAGCCAAACGACCATTTGTGTGATGGACGATCTGAATGAGGCACCTGTCTACAGTCGCAGGACGACCGGCTGCAGTATTGGAGTCAAGTTCCAGCCTTCGTCGCCGTTGAACAGTAGTCAGATGTATGTATGAAACAGGTGCCTGTTGAAGAGTCCCGTGAGTAGCAGCATACGCTGAACGGCCGTTGATGGTGGTGGTGGTGGTTAGTGTTTAACGTCCCGTCGACAACGAGGTCATTAGAGACGGAGCGCAAGCTCGGGTTAGGGAAGGATTGGGAAGGAAATCGGCCGTGCCCTTTCAAAGGAACCATCCCGGCATTTGCCTGAAACGATTTAGGGAAATCACGGAAAACCTAAATCAGGATGGCCGGAGACGGGATTGAACCGTCGTCCTCTCGAATGCGAGTCCAGTGTAACGGCCGTTGAGGAGACAACGTTGGTAACCCCTTGTTTCATCTGGGCTGTCAGTTGCTCGAATATTCGGCCATACACACCTCCACAGCCGTCTTTCAACACTGTCATTTGTTGTCCGTTGTACCCCACAATTGCCTTGGCGCCAGTTTAGACAGAGCCATTTTTCCATGCACGGTGTACTTTAACCATGACAGCACAAGAACAGTTTACAAATTTAGCGATTTCGTAAAATCTTGCACCTTTGTCCCGAAAGCCCTTCGGGAGGACAGATAAATCGCTCCATTCCCACATCGTGACAATGTCTGCGCTGTTTCCCGTTGAAACGTCCCCTTAGAAAAATTTATGAATTACTGTGCTGATAAACCTCTTACGTTATTTGATTTTCAAACAGCTGAGCAAAAGTGAACGTGCACAGACATTTCTCTCTTTACTTATTCAGATCATCAATAAACTGACACACAATATTTTTAGCACAACGCAATCTGACTTTCAATAATCCCTACAAAAAAATGGCCCTGACTAACAATGACCTATACCTTTCGTGAATCACTTACCTCACAAAAATCTTCGTTACTCGAACTAGTGCAAAACAGCGAGCGCCAATACTGCTAGCTAAATAAAAGATTCTAACTACTGAAGGCACTAACTACTGATAGGCAGAGTTAGCAAATGAAAGATTTTGCTAAAGAACAAACAATGTATTTACGTTAATAGAGTTCAAAATCCATAATATATATGTTAGTTCATGATATCCAGTATTACAAATTTACTCTTTCTGGTGGACACACGTCCAGATCGTCCGCTCTTAAAATTCTGCCATCTCTCTCCCCACATCCACCACCGCTGGCGGCTCACCTCCAACTGCGCATCGCTATGCGCTGTTCACATCCAACTGCCCACTACAATAGAGAATATTTCAACAATGCCAACCAGCCACAGACTGCACACAGCACAGACAGTGATTTCCATTAAGAGCGCTACGTGGCGTTACCAATATAAAAACCAAAACAGCCTACTTACATAGCCCCCATGCTCCCCACAAAAAATTTTACAAATTGTTTTGGGCAGTGGCCAATACAGATTTGAAAAAATTTTTCATAATTACAATAACAGATATCAAAAGCACACACTTATTGATACAATGTTCGTCAAAAGCTAAATTTTCCTCACAGTCCGTAAAGACAGTCCGGATCATTCACCACAGTAGTAATTACAGTTTACAGTTTTTTTCACAAAGTCTCATTAGTAAACGAATGTACACACGGAAGTAGTGGATTTCCATGCAGTCTTGAAGAAGTAGTGTTGTCCTTCCAACGGAAAGACAGTGCTGACCCTTGGCATGCAGACAGCAAACCCACAGCAGAGTCAGTCAAAGTTTATTGGTAGGTAGGCCATCACAGAGCAGACCCACTGTAGTCCTGGTAGAGATTATGGTATTGGTGGGCTGCCAGAGGTGCATACCAACTGCAGTCCTTGTAGAAATAATGGTATTGGTGGGTCATCAAAGGCGCAGACCCACTGCAGTCCGCGTAGAGACGGCCAACAGCCATCTGTTGCGACTGTGCAGGTGCACAATCACCATCGACGAGTTTTGCAGATAATATAGCAAGTCCATAAACCACCACTTGTGCACTCACAAAGTTTTTGGAATTGTCCTTAGAACCAGCAGTGCTGTTAACCAGTCCCCTGCTGAATTATTAACACACATGCGAGCACTAACAGTCCCTTTTTTTCACATATTGTGCATATACTATGACAAACACAAATGTGTGCACTGAAATGAATGCTTACAAGTTACTAAATTTGATGAATTGGTGTGAATTACAATGTTATAACATGAGAATAAAATTACAAAGGTACAAAAAACATCATTAAAAAACATTATAGTACAGATAACATTTTAAGTAATACAGGCTTTACAAAAGAATAGAAATAAACATATACATCAGTGTTACAGGAATTATGACATAAGTAAATACATAAAAGGTCAGAATAACTTTCGAAACATCAACTTCACACGTGAGCATTAAAACAAAACAGAATAAATAATGTCTAAACATCTTTACCAAGTAAATAACGTATTATAAATGCAAATTATATTTGAGGACAACAGTACTCCTCATCATAGTGAATGTAGCTGAGTAACAGAAAAATTCTACAGCAGAAGTCTTATCAGACAAACACATAAAGACAGGAAAAACACAAATACACAAGGGCACACAAACACATAGCGGAATAACACAAAAGGACAGGACAGGGTTTGTTTTCAGCGTAACATTTCTACATCTACATCTACATCCATACTCCGCAAGCCGCCTGACGATGTGTGGCGGAGGGTACTTTGAGTACCTCTATCGATTCTCCCTTCTATTCCAGTCTCGTATTGTTCGTGGAAAGGAGGATTGTCGGTATGCCTCTGTGTGGGCTCTAATCTATCTGATTTTATCCTCATGGTCTCTTCGCGAGATATACGTAGGAGGGAGCAATATACTGCTTGACTCACGGTGAAGGTATATTCTCGAAACTTCAACAAAAGCCCGTACCGAGCTACTGAGCGTCTCTCCTTCAGAGTCTTCCACTGGAGTTTATCTATCATCTCCGTAACGCTTTCGCGATTACTAAATGATCCTGTAACGAAGCGCGCTGCTCCTCGTTGGATCTTCTCTATCTCTTCTATGAACCCTATCTGGTACGGATGCCACACTGCTGCGCAGTATTCAAGCAGTGGGCGCAGAAGCGTACTGTAACCTACTTTCTTTGTTTTCGGATTGCATTTCCTTAGGCCTATTCCAATGAATCTCAGTCTGGCATCTGCTTTACGGACGGTCAACTTTATATGATCATTCCATTTTAAATGATTCATAATGCGTACTCCCAGACAATTTATGGAATTAACTGCTTCCAGTTGCTGACCTGCTATATTGTAGCTAAATGATAAGGCATCTTTCTTTCTATGTATTCACAGCACATTACACTCGTCTACATTGAGATTCTATTGCCATTCCCTGCACCATGCGTCAATTCGCTGCAAATCCTCCTGCATTTCAGTACAATTTTCCATTGTTACAACCTCTCGATATACCACAGAATCATCCGCAAAAAGCCTCAGTGAACTTCCGATGTCATCCACAAGCTCACTTATGTATATTGTGAATAGCAACGGTCCTACGACACTACCCTGCGGCACACCTGAAATCACTCTTACTTCGGAAGACTTCTCTCCATTGAGAATGACATGCTGCGTTTTGTTATCTAGGAACTCTTCAATCCAATCACACAATTGGTCTGATAGTCCATATGCTCTTACTTTGTTCATTAAACGACTGTGGGGAACTGTATCTAACGCCTTGCGGAGGTCAAGAAACACGGCATCTACCTGGGAACCCGTGTCTATGGCCCTCTGGGTCTCGTGGAAGAATAGCGCGAGCTGGGTTTCACACGCTCGTCTTTTCGAAACCCATGCTGATTCCTACAGAGTAGATTTCTAGTCTCCAGAAAAGTCATTATACTCGAACATAATACGTGTTCCAAAATTCTAAAACTGATCGACGTTAGAGATATAGGTCTATAGTTCTACACATCTGTTCGACGTTCCTTCTTGAAAACGTGGATGACCTGTGCCCTTTTCCAATCCTTTGGAACGCTACGCTCTTCTAGAGACCTACGGCACACCGCTGCAAGAAGGGGCGCAAGTTCCTTCTCGTACTCTGTGTAAAATCGAACTAGTATCCCACCAGGTCCAGCGGCCTTTCCTCTTTTGAGCGATTTTAATTGTTTCTCTATCGTCTATTTCGATATCTACCATTTTGTCATCTGTGCGACAATCTAGAGAAGGAACTACAGTGCAGTCTTCCTCTATGAAACAGCTTTGGAAAAAGACATTTACTAATTCGGCCTTTAGTCTGTCATCCGCTGTTTCAGTACCATTTTGGTCACATAGTGTCTGGACATTTTGTTTTGACCCACCTTCCGCTTTGACATAAGACCAAAATTTCTTAGGATTTTCTGCCAAGTCAGTACATAGAACATTACTTTCGAATTCATTGATCGCCTCTCGCATAGCCGTCCTCAGACTACATTTCGCTTCGCGTAATTTTTGTTTGTATGTAAGGATTTGGCTATGTTTATGTTTGCTGTGAAGTTCCCTTTGCTTCCGCAGCAGTTTTCTAACTCGGTTGTTGTACCACGGTGGCCCTTTTCCATCTCTTACGATCTTTCTTGGCACATACTCATCTAACGCATATTGTACGATGGTTTTGAACTTGGTCCACTGATCCTCAACACTATCTGCACTCGAGACAAAACTTTTGTGTTGAGCCGTCAGGTACTCTGAAAACTGCTTTTTGTCACTTTGGTTAAACAGAAAAATCTTCCTACCTTTTTTAATATTTCTATTTATGGCTGAAATCATCGATGCAGTAACCGCTTTATGATCGCTGATTCCCTGTTCTGCTTTAACTGTTTCAAATAGTTCGGGTCTGTTTGTCACCAGAAGGTCTAATATGTTATCGCCACGAGTCGGTTCTCTGTTTAACTGCTCAAGGTAGTTCTCAGATAAAGTACTTAAAAAAATTTCACTGGACTCTTTGTCCCTGCCACCCGTTATGAACGTTTGAGTCTCCCAGTCTATATCCGGCAAATTAAAATCTCGACCCAGAACTATAACTTGGTGGGGAAATCTACTCGAAATATTTTCCAAATTATCCTTCAGGTGCTCAGCCACAACAGCTGCTGAGCCAGGGGGCCTATAGAGGCATCCAATTACCATGACTGAGCCTGCTTTAACAGTGACCTTCACCCAAATTATTTCACATTTCGGATCTCGGTCAATTTCCTTCGATACTATTGCACTTCTTATCGCTATAAACACGCCTCCCCCTTCACTGTCCAGCCTGTCTCTGCGGTATACATTCCAATCTGAGTTTAGAATTTCATTACTGTTTACATCTGGTTTCAGCCAACTTTATGTCCCTAATACCATGTGTACATTGTGACCGTTTATTAATGAGAGTAGTTCTGGGACCTTTCTATAGACGCTCCTGCAGTTTACTATTAGCACATTAGTACTGTTACTCCCTGTGGCATTTTGCCTACTCCTACCTTGCAGCGTCTCAGGAGGCGTCTTTTCGGGCCTAGGGAGGGAATTCTCTAACCTAAAAAACCCACATGTGCACTCCACACGTACTCCGCTAACCTTGTAGCCGCTTCCTGCGTGTAGGTCACCCCTTACCTATTCAGGGGGACCGTACATTTCTCCACCCGATACCGGAGGTCGAGAAATTTGCACCCCAGATCTCCGCAGAAACGTCTGAGCCTCTGGTTTAAGCCTTCCACTCAGCTCCAAACCAGAGGACCGCGATCGGTTCTGGGAACGATACTACAAATAGTTAGCTCAGATTCCACCCCGCGAGCGAGGCTTTCCGCCTTCACCAACTCCGCCAACCGCCTGTATGAACTGAGGATGATCTCTGAACCTAGACGTCAGGAGTCATTGGTGCCGACATGAACAACAATTTGCAGTCGGGTGCACCCAATGCTCTCTATCGCCACCGGCAGGACCTCCTCCACATCTCGGATTAGACCCCCCAGCAAGCAGACAGAGTGAACACTGGTCTTCTTCCCCGACCTTTCCGCTATTTCCCTAAGGGGCTCCATCACCCGCCTAACGTTGGAGCCCCCAATCACTAATAAACCCCTCCCCCCGTGTGCCTGCTCGGACCTTGCTGAACGAGCAGCCACATGTCCACTCACAGGCAGAGCGAGCGATGCCATACGGTCAGCCTCCACATTGACCCTCCGCCTCGTGCGCCGCGAACGCCGCTGAACCCGCCACTCCCTTTGGGGAGAGGGTGGCCCAACCGCGCCCACTACCCGCGAAGATGTCTCGACAGCAGGGACAGTGGGTGAGGCATGTAACACCTGGGGTGTACCATGCGACGCACACTCCGAGGCAGCAGCCTGAAGACGGCTGACTGCAGCCATCAACACGTTCATCTGTTCGCGAACAGTGGCCAGAAATCAGTTTACTGTAGAGAGTCAATCAACTTTTAACTACACGGCTAATTCACTAAAGGCAGCTGATTGTTGACTAAACTGTGGTTACTAGACACTTCTTGTAGAAAACAATGAAAATAGAACTACCTGTCTCTGGACTGTATGTAAAACAAACATTAGCGCTACTGGCACTATGGCTGACTAAAGGGACTCTCTCTGACTGTATTCAAAACAAACACGAAATCTATGGGACACAATTACTAGCACTCGACAATTAAAGCTTCCTAAAAGCAAAAACACACGGAAGAAGAAGTGACAAGTAAGAAAAATACAGTTAACACTTAAATTAACGTAGTTCGCTGCACAACAGACGTGAAGCAGACGGCAGTTACGATGACATTTGGTACTGCAGTCCAACCCAAAAACTTCATTTCATAGATGTTTCCTCTTATTTCACTTTTTTTATACCTTGTCAATGCATTACTTCCAATTCATCACAACTCATTCTCTTATATAGCCTACCACCTCTTGAACTGACTTAAATCTACTGATCTCAGATACTAAACTAAGGGATGAGGCAAAGCAGCAGCACAAAACAATTAACACAAACAGCAATGACAAAAAATGCAAATTGACAAAGCAAGCAGCAATAAATATAAATTAGCAAAGCATATGCATCATTCTCACTAATATGAGCCAATGTGCAGCAAAAATAAAAATAAATCAGTAGTAAAACTGGCTTAACAGAGTAATACAAAGTGAAATTTAGTAGCACCATGCCTGGCAAACATCAGCAGCAAATGCAGTAACTTATATCTAAACATGACAAACCCACAAGCAGAAAAAATAGTACACTAAAGACAACAAAGCAGATAAGGGAAATGTCTATTCATATCTTAGTGCCTATGTCATTAAAATGGTGCACCACAAAAACTCTACAAAAAATTACCAAGTACTTGAAAAGAAAATTATGTATGCAGTTACTGTTATTAGTCCCTTCTTATTGTTCTTTCCTTTCCAAGTGCTCCTTTTTCAAAGAATGTGGATAATAAAATTATTATTTATTAGATCTGTTGACAGAAAGTGTTCACATTAGGAAATGCATTTAATTTTATTTTATATAACCAATGCTACAACACAGCTGGAAACCAGATATCAAATGAAATAAGCAACTATGTAAAGCAATGTATAAAAACAACATTCAATAGCCATGTGGCATTTCATAAGTCAGTAGAAATTCTCTCAACTCTCATAGAAAGACACTTGTCATAATCAGGTGTGCAGATGTAAGAATATTTCCCATCAATTCGTAAGCATTTCAGCAAGTAGCACAAAGTACGTGCTCCACAGTATAATCATATGTTTCCAAGTAGTAGCGTGTCATATTTCCAATGCTTTCTACAAAGGAATGTCAGTAACGAGGTTAATGACCTCTTTTTTTCTCCACCTAATGTCTTTCTCTCCAGGTGGCTGGCGCAGTTTGGCGCCCACAACGCATTACGTCAAGGTTACTTACCTTTCTTACCAAAATATTTACGACAGCAGTTTGCACTACAGTGACAGTCTCATATAAAAAAATTTCACAGGTCGAGAATTTGCGTTAGAAATGTGTAGCTACAACATCCTATAAATATAAAAGTGTCCAAAAAATTTTCGCCAACATTGTGATACATTCACGCATCTACACACAACTCTTAAAGTATGATTCTTGGTTTCAAACATCCTTTTCCACAAATCAGAGTCCCTAAACACTACTCATTATTCCTTACCTTATTACACATATATATATTTGTCGACACTTCTTCAATATTTCATCATAATAAATACGTAACATAATCAAATTCCTCTTATAGCATCAGCTTATTGATCATAAACATACCTCAACAGCATAATACACATCGTCGTCGTAATAATAACGACATAACACCTCAGTCAAATCTCAAAAACGTCGTAGCTTTCTGCAATAATTTCAAAACCTAAAAAAAAATCTCTGCTCATTTCTATAGTGTCATCTACCTCAAATGTACTTTAAAAATCATGATCCCATACCAAATACATCATTCAAAGCTCTCATAGTATCACAATGGTTCAAAAAAAAAAAAACAGTTCACAAAGTACAGACAAAATACAATTTAATAAGTGTGAAGTTATCCAACTGTGTAATTACGTAAACATCTGTCACTGATGTAGTAAAATAAATGTTTATCTCTCTCAGTTAAATGATCAGATAGCTGTGTAATTTATGTGTTAGAGAAATATGGTACCGATGTGTAAAGTTGTATAAGCAAATACCATATTAGCTAGGGCTCCTTGTGCTTGCCAAACACATGGTACACAAAGTAAACGTGTACCCCCCTGAGGATTAATGTAATTATACCCTCAGGTGTTACAGATTACAGCAATGGAATTAAATGTATCACGGAAAACTTTTCTTTAAATTCAAAATTCTTTAAAAATAAATGTTTTAAGTACAAAATTAATCACTCAAATACGTGTCCTGTAGCGCTAAACTGTGCGTCTTGCTGTAAGATAATTCTGCGGAAGTGTCGTAGTTATCGTCCTCCGTAAGCAAAGTTCTGCAGAAGTCAATGTACTTACCTCGTCATAAACAACAGTGAAATGCTTTGCGTATAGATATCGTAGTTATTATGATTACTGCCGTGATGAAGAAAGTACTGTAATGTAATGTATTGTTGTGCTATGGAAGAGGCGCTCTCATTGTAGCTATACCACAAAAGTTACTACTAAAACATGTTTTACTTTCCAGAATAATACAGAAAAACTGTGCAGATATAAAACAGATACACCGCAAAAGCAACAATGTAAATGGTGTCAACCATTAGTAGCGTCGTGATATAATCGTGTAGCTGTCAAAGAAACCACGTGCTAGGTCATCTTTAATCTCACGGAAAGTACTTCAAATAAAGAATGTCTTTTCAAGTAAACCAAAATGTTGCATTAAAATCTCATTAGCAGTATATGTTCTAAGTATGTAAGCCGTATATTCGTTACGTAATCGTGCAACTAACAAGCAAGAATGTAGACACACAATAACACTTTGTCATCTGTTCACTATAACAATGCATTCGCAATTACTGTCTAAATATGTTTCCTAGGTTCTAGACTGGATAGTTAACTTCAAACCATTGTTGCATGTTAGTTTCTAAGTGTGACAAAGAGCACTAGTAACGTGAAGTGAAAAATTTTATGGTAAAGACTAAGTTAAAAAGCAGATTATCTCTTATCTCTCAATAAACGGTTTTACATGTGAAATATGGTGTAAACCTTTACTCTTCCTAGTACGCAGAGTTTCAGCTTCAACGCAATTATCATGTTGTATACGTCGGTGAGGAATGCTAAAATTTTTCTCAAGGTTAGCGTCTATGTTATTTTTCTCTGAGCCAGCCGGCGCACGTGGCTGCCTGCGGTGTGAGTCATTGTCTGTCTCTTTGTTGGCGCGCGTTGTTGTTAGGCTTAGGAGACCTAACTTCTACAAATTCACCTTGTCGAGAGGGCCCTGCCCTCTTTGATTCCCACCAGTTCTGATGAAATTCAGGTCTGTCGTTTTGTCGTTAGTTTACATATTTTCTTGTTTGTCGATCATGTGGTGGAGAATTTCTCCCGGAGTCGTAACTGCGTGGTGGAACGTTGCATCTGAAGTTATTCTGTCTCCCTTGATAATAATTATTTTGGTTCCCATATTGTCTGTTTCTCTGATTGTCTCTGTGATAGTCATTACCACGGAGAGGTGATCTTTCCCTGTAATTGTTACCACTCTGCCAACGGTTGTCATAGGGGTGGTGTCTGTTTTGTTCACGATTTACGTTGTAAGAATAGCCTTGTCGTGTCCAGTTATTATTTCCTTCATCGCAGAATTGTGATGGATGTGACCTGTAATTGTTGTGTTCCTGTTTTCGCGTCCCCCGATTGTCAGTGCCAATTTCCAATTCTTGTAACAGTCCCTGAAAAGCTTCAATGTCGTCTTTGCAACGTCCTGCCAAAGTAATATGTCGTAAATGTTCAGGCAATTTGATTAAACAAATGCGTATGAGTTCTGAGGGGCTGTATGGGTTTGACAGGTACTGATTCTTATGCAACATGTCTTCGAAATATTTCACAAGATTGGAAAATTCAGATTGTTCGAAATATTTCATCATTATGATGCTATGTTTTACTCAGTCTTGTGTAGCTTGAGGCCAATATGCTGAAAGGAAGGCATGATAAAATTCTCCTTCACTGTGACAATCGTGAATGACCGATCGCATTCTTACAACTGGTTCATAAATTCTAACCTGTGCTCCAATGACCAGTTGGGAGGAAAACAGTGAGAGAATTGATGAAACCATGCTTGTGGATGAATGTCATTGCCAGAATTCTTAAAAGTTTTAAATTTACGTGTAGTAATGAACAGCTTATAGTCAAAATCATCACGTCAGCAAGTCGCATATCGGTCACTGTTACTTCTTTTCGGCGGTGCCATCTCAAAATTCGGTGTACCTTGCCAATTTTTCACATAATTTCCTAAGTGCCTTGTGTTATTATTTTGTGGCTGTTCCGTATTTCTATGTCCCTCTTCCTGTATTGGAGTGCGAGTGTCCTCTGAAACATATAATTCTTGTATTACTTGTGCTAACTGATCTTGTACTTCCCGGATTTCTCTTTTGTACTTTGTATTGATTTGATTTTGATTTTGTTTGAATTTTCTAATTTGTTCATACTCTTTTGTGCCAGTGAAGGCTACAGGTCTTGTGTCATTCATATCATCATCTACCTTTGTAGATAAGTTAGTGAACTGATCCGAAAGTTCGGCTACTTTCTCCGATAGTGATCTTATTTCCTTGGCGTTTTTCTGTACTAAGTTTCAGAGTGTCCATTTGTGTTGAAATCGTATCTACTGTGACCTTTAAGTTTTCCTGAGTTTTTGCAAGTTGCGTAACCGAATCGGTAGATGCAACCGAGTCAATTTTAGCTTGGAAGGTGTTGTGATTTTCATGAACAATAGTTTGCAGTTCCTTTATGGCTGCTTCGTGATTCTGTAATGCACTTTCATGATGGGAAAAATGGGTTGGAAATGCTCACAAATTTGTGTTTTTACGTCGTTACAGACTTTTTGACATTTCTATTCGATTTTAAGTAACTCAGCAGTTAGACCTTCACGTGTTTGTTCAAGTGTGGTGTCTAACTTTTGAAGCTGTTGCTCTGTTTGTCTCTGGTGTTGTTCCATTATGTCTAACTTTCGAAGATTTTGTTCCATTGTGTCTAACTGTTGCTGTGTTTGTCTCTGATTTTGTTTCATTTGTTGCGTTAATTGCAATAATAATGTATTAGTGTCTGGAATCTGTTCACCTATGCTTTTCGGCAGTGCATTTGCACCAGCAAAATTCGCATTTTGACAAGCAGAAAATGTGTCTTCACTTATTTGAGAAAACGGTGAGGACCCAAAAACTGAATCTACAGTATTTGCAATATTGTGTCCTGGTATTTCGTATTCCTGAGGCGAGCTGTTGCCGACCGATCGATCGATAATGCTTCCCTGTTCACTAAGTGTTTCACTGTCTACACCATTATTTGCAGCCCGCTCCATTTCCCTACGCACAATTACCAAATTACTACGTTGAATGTCTGTTAATTCATTACACAGTGGTGCTGATAAGCTACAATCGTCATTCCTATCATTTCTCAGTTTACTTTGGAGCCTAGTGTTACGTTTTTCACACGCCATAATTATCACGTATTTCACATGATAACAAGAAAAGCACAATTTGAAGAGCAAAAACAAGAAAACACATTAGCATAGCACTGAAAATAATATCTCGTTAATTGCAAGCGCAGCTGCGAAATACTTGGTGTAAATCTACATGCATGCCATAACTGTTTTACTGTACAACAATCAAAAACTACAACTACAAAGGAAATTCTCTCTATAACTACGCGCTAGCAATAAACAATAGCTACACTAATTACACAAACTACAATAAAAAATCAGAAGATTGCAGTGAGGTATCCTAGGCTAAGGGTCGACATATGGAACGTCCTCTTAGAAAAATTTATGAATTACTGTGCCGATAAACCTCTTACTTTATTTGATTTTCAAACAACTGAGCAAAACTGAACATGCACAGACATTTCTCTCTTTACTTATTCAGATCATCAATAAACTGACACACAATATTTTTATCAGAATGCAATCTGACTTTCAATAAACCCTGCAAAAGAATGGCCGTGACTATCAATAACCTATACCTTTCGTGAATCACTTACCTCACAAAAATCTTCGTTACTCGAACTAGTGCAAAACAGAGAGCGCCAATACTGCCAGCTAAATAAAAGATTCTAACTACTGAAGGCACTAACTACTGATAGGCAGACTTAGTAAATGAAAGATTTTGCTAAAGAACAAACAATGTATTTACCTTAATGGAGTTCAAAAGCCATAATATATATGTGAGTTCATGACATCCAGTATTACAAATATACTCTTTCTGGTGGACACACGTCCAGATCGTCCGCTCTTAAAATTCTACCATCTCTCTCCCCACATCCACCACTGCTGGCGGCTCACCTCCAACTGCGTAACGCTACCCGCTGTTTACATCCATTTGCCCACTACAATAGAGAATATTTCAACAATGCCAACCAGCCACAGACTGCACGCAGCACAGCAGGGATTTTCATACTGAGCGCTACGTGGCGTTATCAATATAAAAACCTAAACAGCCTACTTACACCCTGTCCACCCCGACATGCTTTATATACTCTCCACAGCTAGTGCTACCAACTGCCATCTGTGGCGTTTATATTATCAAAAATAAATAAGAGATTAAATCGATCAAAATATGTAACGTAGTATACCAAAGGGGTCCTGCCACGACGTCATGTGTATATTTATTCTTTATATTCTTTTAACGAATGCGCCATAGATCTAATTATGTAATACAGACATTATACAGATGCAGGGCATATATAAAAATTAACAATAAAAATGGACTCGCGCAGTAAGTGTTCCGTACAAACTTAGTTATTCACATATACAGTTCACTCATTCCATAAAGTGAGGAGTACAACCATATCTGACTGTTATCGATATCGATAAAAGCAAGATATCTGTTCCAGGTATTCCAGGGCTTTCGAGAATGCTGAATTTCCAATTCGAAGTCCGATAACGAATGACAAAAAATGTTTTTGTGTGATATAATTACAAAATAACAATTTTCTGATCGTTTTCCTTTAGTTGTAACGTGAATCCATTCCTTGTTGCAAATTTCATGACTCTACATCAACGGGAAGTACCCTATAGGTTTTAATGAGTGTGTTTGCGAGTATTAAAATATGTGACTTACATGGCAGTATCTTTTGATTGCATTGACTTTGAAGCTTAATGTGTTTACCCCACCACAGAAGTAAAGTCCTCTGAACCTGATGCAGATTTCAACTTGATACGTTTACCCGTTACTAAGAAGAAAGGCTGTTACGAGACGGAGGGACAGACAGACATATAACAAATGATAAAAATTACTTTTCGTGTCATGTAATTAGAAAT
Source organism: Schistocerca serialis cubense (assembly GCF_023864345.2). NCBI lineage: Eukaryota > Metazoa > Arthropoda > Insecta > Orthoptera > Acrididae > Schistocerca > Schistocerca serialis. The sequence goes on along the minus strand of NC_064639.1, from coordinate 117,510,304 downwards.
TTACTGTTTACGCACATTTTCCTTTGGTTGTGCTGTGAAACATCGCTTCTGGCTAAACTGCATGATTCTAAGTCAACGGGAAGTACCGTGTAGGTTTTGGTGAGTTAGTTTCAATTATCAAAATAAGTGACATATTTGGTCATATCTTTTTGTTGCAGTGACTTTGAAGCTTCACTTTTTTACATCGCCAAGGGACCGTAGACCTTAATATGTGACATAAATTCCAACTTGATACATCTACCGCTTCTTCAGATGAAGGATTATGAACAGTAGGACAGACGCATAGACTGCCAACAAAGTGATCCTGTTTTACCGATTGAAGTACGGAATCCCACGATCACCAAAAATCACTCACTGTGTCACTTGTGAACCCCATTTGGTATCTTAAGTGTTAAGAAACGCACTTAAGTGGACAAAAGTCTTACTGCGACTGGTTTCTCTCGTTTCTTCTTTCCTTTCTTGCTGTCTGCGTTTTTTTTCTCTCTCTCTCTCTCTCTCTGACAAACACACAAACACACACACACACACACAGACACACACATACAAACATATATACACAGGGTGGTCCATTGATGGTGACTGGTCCAAATATCTCACGAAATAAGCGTCAAACGAAAAAACTACAAACAACGAAACTCGTCTAGCTTGAAGGGGGAAACTAGATGGCGCCATGATTGGCCCGCTAGATGGCGCTGCCATAATTCAAACGGATATCAACTACGTTTTTTTAAAAGTAGGAACCCCATTTTTATACATATTGGTGTAGTACGTAAAGAAATGTGAATGTTTTAGTTGGACCACTTTTTTCGCTTTGTGATAGATGGCGCTGTAATAGTCACAAACGTATAAGTACATGGTATCACGTAACAGTCCGCCAGTGCGGACGGTATTTGGTTCGTGATACATTACCTGTGTTAAAATGGACCGCCGGCCGGAGTGGACGAGCGGTTCTAGGCGCTGCAGTCTGGAACCGGGCTACCGCTACGGTCGCAGGCTCGAATCCTGCCTCGGGCATGGATGTGTGTGGTGTCAAAAATGTTCAAATGTGTGTGAAATCTTATGGGTCATCAGTCCCTAAGCTTACACACTGCTTAATCTAAATTATCCTACAGACAAACACACACATCCATGCCCGAGGGAGGACTCGAACCTCCGCCGGGTCCAGCTGCACAGTCCATGACTGCAGCGCCTGTGACCGCTCGGCTAATCCCGCGCGGCTGTGTGGTGTCCTTAGGTTAGGTAGGTTTAAGTAGTTCTAAGTTCTAGGGGACTGATGACCTCAGCAGTTAGGTCTCATAGTGCTCAAAACCATTTAAATTGGACCGTTTACCAATTGCGGAAAAGGTCGATATCGTCTTGATGCATGGTTATAGTGATCAAAATGCCCAACGGGCGTGTGCTATGTATGCTGCTCGGTATCCTGGACGACATCATCCAAGTGTCCGGAGCGTTCGTCGGATAGTTACGTTGTTTAAGGAAACAGGAAGTGTTCAGCCACATGTGAAACGTCAACCACGACCTGCAACAAATGATGATGCCCAAGTAGGTTTTTTAGCTGTTCTGCTGTCGCGACTAATCCGCACATCAGTAGCAAACAAACTGTGCGAGAATCGGTAATCTCAAAAACGTCGGTGTTGAGAATGCTATATCAACATCGACTGCACCCGTACCATATTTCTATGTCCCAGGAATTGCATGGCAACGACTTTGAACGTCGTGTACAGTTCTGCCACTGAGCACAAGAGAAATTACGGTACGATGAAAGATTTTTTGCACGCGTTCTATTTAGCGACGAAACGTCATTCACCAATAGCAGTAACGTAAACCCGCATAATATGCACTAATGGGCAACGGAAAATCGACGATGGCTGCGACAAGTGGAACATCAGCGACCTTAGCGGGTTAATGTATGGTGCGGCATTATGGGACGAAGGATAATTGGCCCCCATTTTATCGAAGGCAATCTAATTGGTGCAACGTATGCTGATTTCCTACGTAATGTTCTCCGATGTTACTATAAGATGTTTCACTGCATGACAGAATGGTGATGTACTTCCAACATGATGGATGTCCGGCACATAGCTGCGTGCGGTTGAAGCGCTATTGAATAGGATACTTCACGAGAGGTTAAAAAAAAAATGGCTCTTAGCTCTATGGGACTTAACTTCTGAGGTCATCAGTACCCTAGAACTTAGAACTACTTAAACCTAACTAAACTAAGGACATCACACACATCCATGCCCGATGCAGCATTCGAAACTGCGACCGTAGCAGTCGCGCGGTTCCAGACTGTAGCGCCTAGAACCGCTCTGCCACCGCGGCCGGCTCATGAGAGGTGGATTGGTCGTCGAAGCACCATAGCATGGACCGCACGTTCACCGGATCTGACGTCCCCGCATATCTTTCTGTGGGGAAAGTTGAAGGATATTTGCTATCGTGATCCACCGACAACGCCTGAGAGCATGCGTCAGCGCATTGTCAGTGCATGACCGAACATTACGCAAGGCGAACTACTCGCTGATGAGAGGAATGTCGTTACACGTATTGCCAAATGCATTGAGGTTGACGGACATCATTTTGAGCATTTATTGCATTAATGTGGTATTTACAAGTAATCACGGTATAACAGCATGCGTTCTCAGAAATGATAAGTTCACAAAGATACATGTATCACATTGGAACAACCGAAATAAAATGTTCAAACGTACCTACGTTCTGTATTTTAATTTAAGAAACGTACCTGTTAGCAACTGTTCGTCTAAAATTGTGAGCGATATGTTTGTGATTATTACAGCGCCATCTATCACAAAGCGAAAAAAGAAGTCCAACTAAAAGACCCATATTTTTTGCGTACTACACGAATATGTAATAAAAAATGGGGGTTTCCATTTAAAAAAAAGCGCAGTTGCTATCAGTTTGACCTTTGGCAGCGGCATCTGGCGGGCCAACCATAGCACCATCCGGTTTCCCCCTTCAAGCTAGACGAGTTTCGTTGTTTGTAGGAGCGAAAGGCTATTTACAATTTGTACAGAAACCAGATGGCAGTTATAAGAGTCGAGGGACATGAAAGGGAAGCAGTGGTCGGGAAGGGAGTAAGACAAGGTTGTAGCCTCTCCCCGATGTTGTTCAATCTGTATATTGAGCAAGCAGTAAAGGAAACAAAAGAAAAATTAGGAGTAGGTATTAAAATTCATGGAGAAGAAATAAAAACTTTGAGGTTCGCCGATGACATTGTAATTCTGTCAGAGACAGCAAAGGACTTGGAAGAGCAGTTGAACGGAATGGACAGTGTCTTGAAAGGAGGATATAAGATGAACATCAAGAAAAGCAAAACGAGGATAATGGAATGTAGTCTAATTAAGTCGGGTGATGCTGAGGGAATTAGATTAGGAAATGAGGCACTTCAAGTAGTAAAGGAGTTTTGCTATTTGGGGAGCAAAATAACTGATGATGGTCGAAGTAGAGAGGATATAAAATGTAGGCTGGCAATGGCAAGGAAAGCGTTTCTGAAGAAGAGAAATTTGTTAACATCCAGTATTGATTTAAGTGTCAGGAAATCATTTCTGAAAGTATTCGTATGGAGTGTAGCCATGTATGGAAGTGAAACATGGACGATAAATAGTTTGGACAAGAAGAGAATAGAAGCTTTCGAAATGTGGTGCTACAGAAGAATGCTGAAGATTAGATGGGTAGATCACATAACTAATGAAGAAGTATTGAATAGGATTGGGGAGAAGAGAAGTTTGTGGCACAACTTGACCAGAAGAAGGGATCGGTTGGTAGGACATGTTCTGAGGCATCAAGGGATCACCAATTTAGTATTGGAGGGCAGCGTGGAGGGTAAAAATCGTAGAGGGAGACCAAGAGATGAATACACTAAGCAGATTCAGAAGGATGTAGGTTGCAGTAGGTACTGGGAGATGAAAAAGCTTGCACCGGATAGAGTAGCATGGAGAGCTGCATCAAACCAGTCTCAGGACTGAAGACCACAACAACAACAACAACAGTTTTTTCGTTTGACGCTTATTTCGTGAGATATTTGGCCCGGTCAAGATCAATGGACCACCCTGTATATCACGGAAACACACGAATGTGCGAGCAATCGCGCGCTTTGAACTGTACTCGAGTGCAAGGTAGTACAGATACACCAACACACAGCAGACCGCACGCACACCATCAGCACAAAACAAATGGCTGGGGGCAGTCTAGAGTTTAATGTCCGCAGCATGATAGATGATGTCGTGGAGGTCCTGTCAGCGCCCCTGTAGGACAGAAGTAAAAAAAAAGAAGTCGGGGAGACGTCGCTGCCACGCCGACAGGCAACAGCGAAGGAGTAGGAGGTAGGCGGCAGGCGGTGAGCCGGGGGTTGGGAGCAGAGCTGCTCAGATTACTGTTGGAGGCGAGGCACCCGCCTGTGAACAATAGGGCCCACCCACGCACAATGGGAGGCTGACACGCAGCGGGAAAGGGGGGCATGGGGGGTGGCGGGGAAGAGGGAGGCGGGGGCGAGGTTGGGTTCTGCGACGTGACGGCGTCCATCAGGCGTGTCGCTGGAGGAGACGCAGACGCAGCTGGAGCCGACGGCGAGACGCCTGCCGCCCACACAGTAGCGGAGGTGGCCTTGGCGCAGCATGAGGTAGGCCGGAGCTATACTATCAAATTTTCTTTGAAAAAGAAATATGATCAAATACTCATCATTATCTTCTTGGAAAAGATATTTGACATGGTGCAAAAAGTGATGTTACACTGTCATCAAATTTTCTTATAGTTTCTTCAGAAGACGAACAGTTGCATTGGATTTACATTTGGAAGAGGAGCACAAGAAAAGAAAAAGGAAACTTGTTTGTCTGGTTTTCACGGTGAGATACTGAAAGAATCCAACAAAATCTGTTCCGGCAACTCCATCTTGAGCACGTACAGTAGTATGAAATTTACTTCCGAATGGACGAGAGTACTCAAGAAAGCGGCTCCTCATATTACGGAGCAGAACACTCACCACAGAAATGTTATATCCGCTCAAGACAGACTTACCGTAAAACTACGATTTCTTGTTGCAACAAGAGCTGGTAATAACAGTCATTATTGTCGTCCTGCTGTACAGAATCTACATCAATGACCAGCCTGTTGGAACAGACACAAGATCTTTCATACAAGGAAGAACGTCAGAGGAGGTAGAAATGAAACTGACTGCAGCCCTCGAAGATCTGGCAGAATATTGTAATAACAATCACCTAAAGCGTAATCCATCCAAAATACAGGTCTGTGCGTTTCAGTTGATAAACAGACAAGCTAGGAAAAAAATTGAAAGTAACTTAGAGGGGAGAGCAACTAAAACATTAGGACACCGCTACATACCTCAGAGTAAAGCTCGAGAAAACACACCTGCTTTCAGACACCGTTACGAGAATATGAAGCTAAAAGTCTGCAGCAGAAATAATACTATGCGCAGAACATGGGGAGAAGGGCTCAACCAAATGTTCCACGTACGTCTGCGTTCTCTCTATGTTTCTGGGTTCAAATGGCTCTAAAAACCATTTGAGGTTATCAGTCACCTAGACTTAGAACTACGTAAACCTAACTAACCTAAGGACACCACACACATCCGTGTCCGAGGCAGGATTCGAACCTGTGACCGTAGCAGCCGCGTGGTTCCCGAGTGAAGAGCCTAGAATTGCTCGGCCACAGCGGTCTGCTATATGTTTCTCTGAGGTACAAAATGCTGCACCAGTCTGATAGAACTTCGCTCTTAACGAGGCAGGTCGTATTATAACAGGTTGGCTAGGACCAACTCCAGTTGACAAAATCTACCGTCTGATAGGCATAGCACCCCCGTTCATCAGACTAAGAACAGCGACAGAAGTTGAAAGCAGAAACAGGAAAATGATCCCATGTTTGGACGAGAAGCATCATATCCTACGCTGAGGCCGAGAAAGAGCTTTCTTCGAACAACTGCAGCCAGTACGTCTTCACCTTCCGCTCGAGACCCACGGCAAAGCCAGGCTGTGGCGCTTACGTCACAACACGCGACGTCTCCGGAGGGGAGCGAGTAGCTATTTCACACATCTACATCTACATCTACATTTATACTCCGCAAGCCACCCAACGGTGTGTGGCGGAGGGCACTTTACGTGCCACTGTCATTACCTCTCTTTCCTGTTCCAGTCGCGTATGGTTCGCGGGAAGAACGACTGTCTGAAAGCCTCCGTGCGCGCTCGAATCTCTCTAATTTTACATTCGTGATCTCCTCGGGAGGTATAAGTAGGGGGAAGCAATATATTCGATACCTCATCCAGAAACGCACCCTCGAAACCTGGACAGCAAGCTACACCGCGATGCAGAGCGCCTCTCTTGCAGAGTCTGCCACTTGAGTTTGCTAAACATCTCCGTAACGCTATCACGCTTACCAAATAACCCTGTGACGAAACGCGCCGCTCTTCTTTGGATCTTTTCTATCTCTTCCGTCAAACCGATCTGGTACGTATCCCACACTGATGAGCAATACTCAAGTATAGGTCGAACGAGTTTTTGCAAGCCAACGAATCTCCCAAGCTAGGGCTGAGTCTCAACAGATCGCAGCGTGGCAACTGCTCTACCGAGTACAACACCCCGCCCGGTACCTAAGTCGTCTACAGACTACCGTTCGTTCACATACATGTACGCTGTCGATAGCACACCAGAAATTTAAGACCTTTAGTGGTTACCTTTTCAGTTACATATTTATTTCCTGCACCTAGCCAGGCGTTCGCGGAGTGTGGCGAACAAGCCGACTAGTGTGACGCTACAAGTCAATTGAAGGGCCCTTCTATCTCTTCGGTCGCGCTTCCCCTCTTCGATACAAGGAAACAGGAAGTAACAACCAAAACCGAAAGCAAGAACCGGCTGCTACTTTCCAGCTACACTACCAGACGTGGAAGACTGATCAGATTGCGAAGTGGAGTGACGTGGTGGAAACAAAACTTGAAACGGTGGGGCTACATTACTGGAGATGGAATATGTGAATGTGAGAACTTCAAGATAGTGAACACCTCTTGGCCTCCTCGAAGTGGTCTGGAGCCTGTACGCTGGAGGACCTGGTTTGAGCAGTTAAGACTGCCGCATTTTTGGCCTCAGAATCAATTTGACATGTATAAAGTCTAACGTATACATGACAGATCCATGCCTCGGGCATGGATGTGTGTGATGTCCTTAGGTTAGTTAGGTTTAAGTAGTTCTAAGTTTTAGGGGACTGATGAAATCAGCAGTTAAGTCCCACAGTGCTCAGAGCCATTTGAACCATTTATACTATTTCGGATTCGTAAATAATTCTACTGTATTGTTCCGCACTCGAAAATAATAATAGTATAGCACTCGAACACTGGAGTGCACATTGCCGGAAATAATACCAGAAACGTGTGAAGATATTTATAAAGTACTGAAGAAGAAGTATCTGAAGCCAAATAAAAAGATTAGTACGTACTACAGCCATTAAGGAATAATTTTATTTCTACAAGAATTGTACAACGTCTCCCTTATATCTTCGTGATTACATCATGGTCGTACTTCACGGCTTCTGCCTCGTACGCTTCTATCACTTTGGTTGCAGAAATGACGCACCGTGTAAATTTCGAACCCACATTGGTAAACATTATATATCAGACAACTGCAGCGATGCTAACATTTTAAGCGATTTCAATTCTCCATGCAGTATACAGAAGACGAACGCTTTCTCTGATCAAATGTAAGGCAAGGCGGTAGATTTGATCAAAGAAAACTTGACCGAAGCCTAGCTTTGACAAAGCTCCTTATTACATTATCACGTTTTATTTGACAAAGAAACTTTATCAAAGAAAATTTGATAGAATAATACAGACCTAACGCAGCACTCCCGGACACACGATTCAGTACTCCCGTTACAATACTCTGGGTGGGAGGCGCCAGTTATTTCGACTCAATGACCACTTCTCTCACATTCTCTGTTTGAATGCAACCACGTACAAAATGATGCACCTTTTGAATCACCACCTTATTTCGCAAAATGTTAATAACTAGCAAACACCACCCACGATTCTTTAAAGAACAGCAGTCGTAAGTAAAAACCGTCATACCTCCCAAACTATGTGTCATACATAGCAATAATTTTGCAGGTGTATTCATTGGTATACGTGGATAATCTCAGCAAAATCCGTTGTGGATAGAATTAGTACTAAAGAAGTAAGTATTAAAACGTCGTGTTTGAAGCTGAAGGTTTACTACATGAGCGACGAAATCTATTAATCGACGAAGTTTATTTCTTTCACGATTTAAATCGAGCGTCAGCCAGAAAAAGTTTAGTAAGTGTTCGAAGTTATGCTTAAAGTTCTTGAAAGTAGCTAAGTGTTCTCATTCTCAAATTCTAAATGAATGTCATTCAGTTATTTGCCTGCCTTCAGTTGTCCTTCCTCAAGACATATAAATAGTGTGTAACGGTATTGTGCTAAACTTTTAACATAAGAAGAGGAGGAGATTAGTGTTTAACGTCCCTTCAACATCGAGGTCATTAGAGACGGAGCACAAGCTCGGATTAGGGAAGGATGCGTAAAGGAAACCGGCCGCGCCCTTTGAAAGGAACCATATCATCATTTAACATGACGTGCTACAGACGCGAAATTTAACCGAGAGGAAGAAGATGCTGTGATATGCAAATGCTTAGCTCTTCAGAGCATTCACACAAGGTTGGCGCCGGTGGCGACACCTACAACGTGCCGACATGAGGAAAGTTTCCAACCGATTTCTCATACACAAACGGCAGTTGACCGGCGTTGCCTGGTGAAACGTTGTTGTGATGCCTCGTGTAAGGAGGAGAAATGCTTACCATCACGTTTCCGACTTTGATTAAGGTCGGATTGTAGCCTATCGCGATTGCGGTTTATCGTATCGTGACATTGCTGCTCGCGTTGGTCAAGATCCAATGACTGTTTGCAGAATATGGAATCTGTGGGTTCAGGAGGGTAATACGGAACACCGTGCTGGATCCCAACGGCCTCGTATCACTAGCAGTCGAGATGACAGGCATCTTATCCGCATGGCTGTAACGGATCGTGCAGCCACGTCTCCATCCCTGTGTCAACAGATGGGGACGTTTGCAAGACAATAACCATCTGCACGAACAGTTCGACGACGTTTTGCAGCAGCATGGACTGTCAGCTCGGAGACCTTGGCTGCGGTTACCCTTATCGCTGCATCACAGACAGGAGCGCCTGCGATGATGTACTCAACGACGAACCTGGGTGCACGAATAACAAAACGTCATTTTTTCGGATGAATCCAGATTCTGTTTACAGCATCATGATGGTCGCATCCGTGTTTGGCGACATCGCGGTGAACGCACGATGGAAGCGTGTACTCGTCATCGCCATACAAGCGTATCACCCGGCGTGATGGTATGGGGTGCCATTGGTTACACGTCTCGGTCACCTCTTGTTCGCACTGCCGGCCATTTGAACAGGGGACGTTACATTCCAGATGTGTTACGAACCGTGGCTCTACCCTTCATTCGATCTCTGCGAAACCCTGCATTTCAGCAGGATAATGCACGACCGCATGTTGCAGGTCCTGTACAGGCCTTTCTGGATACAGAAAACGTTCGACTTCTGCCCTGGCCAGCACATTCTCCAGATCTGCCACCAACTGAAAGCGTCTGGTCAATGGTGGCCGAGCAACTGGCTCATCACAGTACGCCAGTCACTACTCTTGATGAACTGTGATATCGTGTTGAAGCTGCATGGGCAGCTGTACCTGTACACGCCATCCAAGCTCTGTTTGACTCAATGCCCAGGCGTATCAAGGCTGTTGTTACGGCCAGAGGTGGTTGTTCTGGGTACTGGTTTCTCAGGATCTATGCACCCAAATTGCGTGAAAATGTAATCACATGTCAGTTCTAGTATATTTGTCCAATGAATACCCCGTTTATCATGTGCATTTCCTCTTGGTGTAGCAATTTTAATGGCCAGTAGTGTATTATAGCTCTTAAAAAGTGGATTATGACAGAATTTTAAATATTTAAATGCAGTCAGTAAAACCATATTTTTGTGCCACATGGAAGCCACCAGAAAGACGATCTGAAACTGGGACCGTGCTCCGGGTTAGTCATTTAGTAATATTTGCTTCTGAAACGTAGCTTGTGCGGGACCCCTGTCTTAAACTGAGGATTGAATTTATTTGAATCTTTTTTAAGATTACAACCAATCACGAGAGCGGAAGTTCACTAATAATTTACTTTTATTCTTAGGTACTACTGTTTACACAGCATGTACAGCTGCATCTTCAGGTGCAAATATGTGTGCAAGTGGAAAAAAGTCATGTAGAAAAATAAATAATCCTGAACCTACGATGAAACCGTACTAGAAAATGTACTCACCGCAATCAATTCATAATACAGACAGCATGTTACGTGGCCAACCAGAGCTGATAATCAGTCCCATGTAAACGATTATCCGCAAAAAAACGCGTTATGTCCTAAAAGTAATACCGTGGAGAGCGCTCCAGTAAAAACTATGCAGTACGTTAAAAAAAACAGCCAATAGGAATTCTACGTAATGTCACAACGCATAAAAAGGAGCGTTCTCCTCTATATTTTTATACTTTCAGAACATACGTCTTTTTAGGGTAATCTATTGCATGAGACTGATTTTGAACAGTTTTCTTCAGGTGGTGTTTCAAAATGGATATACGAGTTTTAAGTCTTTGACTCAGTTGTTACATTCAATTTGGAATTATAAATAATACATCAAATGAAAGAGTAACTCTAACGATTTTGTTTGTATACCTGTACGCAAAGGACAGAGTATGGAACGACCAAGAGTGACTGAAGAACATGGTGAGTGAATGAGAGTCTTTTCTGCATAGCCCCAAGAAACCAGTTCGGAAGGCTAGTCATGAATTAGCATTTCCAGTGGCTCCTGTGTGGAGTCTTTTCAGGAGACGCTCACTGACACATGCTTATCGTCTGCACTTGCTACAAGCTATAAAGCCTACAGAGTACGGGTTACGTGCCAACCTTGCAAACAAAGTATTGCTGCGTGACGATGAGGATTTTCTGGATCGTGTCTTCCTCAGTGATGAATCGATATTTCATTCAAGTGGAAATGTGAACATCAGTAATGTGTGCATGTGGGGTCATCAACTACCCATGAGAGGGTACAGTTGCAATGAGATACACTTAAACTGAATGTTTTTTGTGTCATGTCCAACCGGAAAGTTTATGAGCATTTCTTTTTCAGTGAAGCAGTTGTGTGTAACTGGTGTTTCTTACCTTGATGCGCTATAGCTACGGCTCTTCCGTCTGTTGGCAGAAGCTGCACCAGAAAACTTTATTTGGCAGCAAGATGGTGCGCCGGCTCTCTGCCATTGTAAGTGGCTGGTTAAACGACTGCTGGATTGGTTGCAAGGGGAGGGATGAAAGGAGTTCTTTGGCATGACGTCCAGGTTCACGTACGATGTGACGTCAGGCGAATTTTTCCTTTCAGGACTCATAAAGGACCATGTGTATGTCCCTCCGGTAGCAGCTGATCTGCCCGACTTTAAACGCATCATTTTTGCAATAATTACTCCAGACATACGATCAAGGTTTGAGGAGAACTCACCCATCGACTCGATGTGTGACGAATGGCACCCATATTGAACGCTTGTAAGAAAAACTGTTTGAATTGCCCTTTCATAACGCATTTATAAACCAAGTTGAATGCAATAAATGCTACATCGTCTCTGAACTGTGGTTTCCGTCCCAGAAAGTTGTTTGCATATGCTACAAAACCTTAAAACGCCTATATTCGTTTTGAAACACCCTCTGTATTATGTATACCATGACTCGACTTCATTGTCTACGTTTTTCACTACGGTTTAATCTTGGGTTTGGAATTCTTTATTTCTCTACATGATTGTTCAACTACTTACACAAGGTGTTCAGAAATTCATGTTGCAAATTTGTAGGAGTTGTAGAGAGGAGTGACTAGGAACCCGTGTCCGGAAACGTGTCGTTTCTGTTATACGTCGGTTTCAATTCGCTTCTGCTTGAGGAACTGAGTTAGGCATGACGCTGCACAATTATTAGGCAACAATTCGAAAGGATGAAAAACGAAACATACACTAACCAGTTCAGCACATTTGTTTGCAGTAGCACTTAAACATTACGTGTTTACATAATTCCAAAACAAAGAAGAACCCAGCATACTGTACGTTCAGAACAGTACTGATGCATTACAACAGCGGCTCGACGTGGCGACCGCCAACATTGTTACATACATCGTACCTACGAAGCATGTTCTGGTCCACACTCTTCATCTCAAGTGGTGTCTCTTCAGTTTCTAGTGCAGCGGCCATGTGCCAGCAGATCTTCCTCTGTCTCTACAGGTGTCTCGTAAATAAAACTTTCCATAAGGCCACACAAGAGGTAGTCCATAGGTCTTAAATCGGGCCATCGCGGCGGCCACGCGGGCACCACCTCGGCCTGTCCGTCTTTCAACAAATCGTCTGGTGAGATGCCTCCGAACCGCACGTGGTAAGTGAGGTGGTGTACCATCGAGCTGAAACCACATTTCCTGATGTACATTCAGTGACAACACACGTCACCCAGTCTACCCTTCGCATACCAGGACAAGCAACTCTGAGACTTTTGTCCTTCCCTCAGCAGATGTGAATGCGTTGTAGATCCGAATTGAAAGCGTCGTGGAACGGAAACTATACCTTTCCGGCTTGTTGTGTTCCTATTCAAAATGTTATGTACTCAGCTACCCTCCACAACTCCTTGAAATTTATAACGGTAATTTCCGAGCAACCTGTATACGTATTTCCACCTGAAGATGCAGCTGTAAATGCTGTGAAACCGGTAGAGCCTGAGAATAAAAGGATTTTACAGCTGGTGAATTTTTTTTCTCAGCATAATTTATCGTGGTCGTGATTACCTAGACTACAGATTCTTTTGGTATTTATTTAAATGATGTCTTAATAATTACCCCGGATGGAAAGTCGTAATAAGTGACCTAAATAAAAGTTCTATCGAAAAATTCCGGGTCGCACCGTGTTTCGGAATCAATGTTAAGCTCTTAGGTTCCCCCTATAACTGGCTGGGCCACTCAGCTCAAACATCGGAGGAAGACGACGGCATACCACCTTCAACAGAACCATGACTAGTAAAGCACACTGGTGTTCAAGACATTCCTCCGACTGATGACAGATTTCCTACAACAGTCATAACTGAGACACTATATTCAGCATCTGGCTGGATCAGAAATGCTGCATCATTACGGGCGCCGCTAACAAAACGGTTGAATTAAGAAAATCATTTGCAGCGAGAAAAACTCGCCGCGATTTAAGAGCTGCACACCATGCCAAGTTGCCAAAAATAAATGGTAACTTTTCCGCATAATTTGACGTTAAAATAAACTGTTGGCCACTGATTAAAAACATAATACATTCTCGCAATAAAGATACAGCCACTATATTAAATTTCCAAACAGTCTTTAAAAATGTTAACTGTAAATGCAATTGCCCTAGCCTGGTGCAATCATCAGATAGTCAGTTTCCAACGGATACATTGCAATGGCTGACCGTCTTACAATGTTGTAATTGTCTTGATTCTTGAAAAATGAACACCTGGTTGAGCATGTCGTGCCTCTTGGTTCTCGGATCATTGTTCTACACCTCCACGGCATTCACACGTCTGCCTGTTCCTTCATTCCCCAGAATGCGAAGTTGGGTGCGCCTCGGGCGTTCTTTTCAGTATACATACAACAGATTTTTCATCAAATTATTAATAAAAGGAATATTTTCCGACTTTTCTCTCATCTCCCACCAAGCAACACTTTAGGATACAATAGCCTCTGTTTTACATTTGAAATTAACGTTTCAGTGGGAATAACACACAGAAAAAAAAAGTGAGCATTGCAAGCTAATGTCGTATATATACACGGTGTCCTCGAAGTCCCCTATCCTTGGGTCAAAACAGGTTATTGTACATACGTTTCCTACATGAAGTCAGCTCACGAACAGCAATTTGGACAACATAAATTGTGTGTTGTAATTCCATCACAGTTGTGTTTAATTATTCTGGCGAGTAATTTAGAACTGCAAAGTTCGTTTTCAAGTCAGGCTTAATAAAGCTACACTAACAGTTAGGTGAAATTAAATCGAAACATAGTTAATATACACTTAATACGCCAGTCACATGGAGTATCAGACCAATTTCACAGTGTAGATGTGTTCACAAAGTCTTGTTCAACTGTACTTTGTGAACACATTATTAAATTGGTCTGTCATTCTATGTGACTATGTTTTATGCTTACAAGGGTTGCCCTGAAAGTAATTTCTCGGCCGAAAACAATGTTACGAACGCGAAACGTTACGTATGTATTACCTAAAGTCTCCTGAGTGAGCGCACCAAGTTTCCGTCACTTCCCACATACAGCGTAGCTGCAGAACAGTTTCAAAATGGCGGCTGTAGGTGTTGTACGTTACAAACAAAGTGCCGTCATTGAATTTCTCTCTGCAGAGAAAGAAACTGTGTGGAATATTCACAAACGCTTGTGCAAAGTCCATGGTGCATCTGCTGTCGACAGAAGTACAGTTAGTCGCTGGATGCCGAGGGTGAGGTCATCAGAAGGGGGTTCGGAGGAGCTGCAGCGGTCAGGGTGACCATCCACGGCTGTCACACCTGACAGCGCTAACCTAGGCCCATCGGACTTCCACTTGTTTGGTCCATTAAAGGACGACATTTGTAGAAGATATTTTGAGGACGATGAGGAGGTGATTCACCAGAACAATGATTGGTACCGACAGGGAATACACACCGTTGTTTCGCTCTGGAAGGAGGCCGTAGGACGGGATGAGGATTACGTGAAAAAAAGGGTGTGTAGATAAAACACCATTCTTCCGTTTGTGCAATTCTCATTATGTTCAATAGAGAACTATTGAAGAGAAAAAATGCGGTGCATTACTTTCCGAGCAACTCTCGTGTATTACCTATCCGTAAATTGACTGTCGCCTAACGAAACACTGGTGGTGCAACGTCAATAGGCCTAGCTTGAAAATGAACTTTTTAGTTCGAAACCAGTCTCCAGCATAATTAAAGGCAACTGTGACGGAATTACAACAAATAATTTATAGCTCGCATGTTATATATTGGACTGAAATTCAAAAGCCATGTAGCCTATCTAGCGAGCCAGTACTCTTATGTGCTCCATCTTGCCTTACAGAGATCTCTGCGTCTCCATGTCCTCCTTCACACTTTGAGAGCATCTCACGAGTCATGTTTCGAAAAGTTTACTCAACACTTCTGCGTAATAACCGACGCTGAGCGACATGGGACTTGATTATTCCGCAAATGAGTTAAAGCACTGCGGTTAAAACCACGAATTATGTATCCACAGGACAAGTGCCAGGGTATTAAAAACTGTCATGATGATATTTCCATTCGCTAAGGATTAGTCATTAGTCTCCCATACCACTATCCGGTAAGGCACTGCCAAGGGCGAGTAACCAGTCAGAAAAAAGCATATAATGACGCACTAAGGGGTAACATACTACTAGTAGGACCGTGAAATGTCAGCAGATTAAATCTGTAAAAGGAAATGCTAAGGCTCAATCTAGATGTACTAGAGGCCAGTGAAATGAATAGGAAACAAGATAATGGTTTCTGGTCAGAACAGTACACGATTTAATGTCAACAGCAACAAAAAATTGTATAATGGGGGGGGGGGGGGGGAGGATTCGTTATAAGTAGGGAGATAGGGCACAGAGTGAGTTACTGTGAATGGTTCACTGATAGAGTTGTTTTTATCATAATTGATAGCAAACCAACACTGACAACAATGGTTCTGGTATACATGCCGACATCAAAGGCAGAAGATGAAGAAATAGAGAAAGTGCATGAGGATATTGAACGGGTAATTCAATACGTAAAGCGAAATGAAAACCTAATAAGCATGTGGGACTGGAATGCAGTTGTAGGGAAGGAGTAGAAGATGGAGAAGATGAGGTTACGGGAGAGTATGGACTTGATATTAGGAATGAGATAGGAGAAAGACTAATTAAGTTCCGCTATAAAATTCAGCTAGTAATAGCGAATACTCTGTTCAAGAATCACAGCAGGAGGAGGTACATTTCGCAAATGGCAGGAGACACGGCTAGATTATATCATGGTCAGACAGAGATTCCGAAATAAGATACTGGATTTTAAGGCGTAGCCAGGAGCAGATATGGACTCAGGTCACAATTCAGTAGTGATGAAGAG
Organism: Schistocerca serialis cubense; assembly: GCF_023864345.2. Taxonomy (NCBI): domain Eukaryota; kingdom Metazoa; phylum Arthropoda; class Insecta; order Orthoptera; family Acrididae; genus Schistocerca; species Schistocerca serialis. Next base: position 117,494,061 of record NC_064639.1, on the reverse strand, counting down.
GAGGCTGAGGTTTAAGAAGCTAGCCAGGAAGAATCGATTCGCAGAGAAGTGGGATACGGAAATACTAAGGAATGAAGAGACACCATTGCAGTTCTCTGTGGCTATAGATATAGCGATAAGGAATAAATCAGTAGGCAGGTGGGCTGAAGAGGAGTGGACATCTCTAGAAAGGACAGTGACGGAAGTTGGAAATAAAAACATAGGTACAGAGAAGGTAACTGCGAAGAAACCATGATCAACAGAAGAAATATTTCAGCTGATATTTGAAAGAAGGAAGTACAAAAATACAAATCACTTAGGAATGAAATAAACAGGAGGTGTAGGGAAGCTAAGCCGAAATGGCTGCATGAAAAATGTGAAGAAATCGAAAAGAAAGTGGCTGTCGGAAGGACTGACTCGGCATATAGAAACTCAAATCAGCCTTCAGTGAAATAAAAAGCAAGTGTGGTAACATTAAGATTGCAAAGGGAATTCCTCTGTAAAATGCGGAGGAGAGCAGATGAGCGGAAGGAGTACATTGAAGGCCTCTACAAGGGAGAAGAGACGTCTCATGACGTAATAGGAGGAGAAACAGCAGTCGATATAGAAGACATAGAGGATCCAGGTCTAGAATCAGAAATTAAAACAGCTTTGGAAGACTTAAGATCGAATAAGGCAGACGAGATAGATCACATTCCATTAGAATTTCTAAAATCGTTGGGGGAAGTGGCAACAAAACGACTATTCACGTTCGTGTGTAGAACGTTTGAGTCTGGATCTACAAAATCTGATTTTCGGAAGAGCAACATCCACGCAGTTCCGAAGATTGCATGGGCCGATAAGTGCGAGAATTATCGTACAATCAGCTTAACAGCTCATGCATCCAATTTGCTGGCAAGAATAACATATATAAAAACGGATAAGAAAACTGAATATGCGTTAGATGACCACCAGTTTAGCTTTAGGAAAGGTAAAGGCGTGAGAGAGGGAATTCTGACGTTGCGGTTGATAATGGAAGGAAGACTAAAGAAAAATCAGGAGACGTTCATAGGGTTTGTCGACACTGAACAAGTGTTCGACAATGCCAAATAGTGCAAGATGTTCGAAAATCTGCAAAAAAAAAAAAAAAATAGGGGTAGCAGGGGAACGACATGTAATATACAATATGTACAAGAGCCAAGAGGGAACAATAAGATCAGATGGCCAAGAAGGAAGTGGTTCGATAAAAAAGGGTGCAAGACATGGATGTTGCCTTTCGCCCCTTCTGTTCAATATATACATCGAAGAAGCAATGACGGAAATAAAGGAAAAGTTCAAGAGTGAAATTAAAATTAGAGGTGAAAGGATATCAATGATTAATTTCGCTGATAACATTGCTGTCCTCGGTTAAGATGAATTAAAGAATATGGCTACAGAGTAAATCGAAAAAAGACGAAAGTAATGAGAAGTAGGTAAAATAAAAACAGCGAGAAACTTAACATCAAGATTGGTGATCACGAAGTAGATGAAGTTAAGGAATTCTGCTTGCTAGGCAGCAAAATAACCCAATAAGGACGGAGCAAGGTGGACATGAAAAGCAGACTAGTACTGGCAAAAAGGCATTCCTGGCCAAGAGTCTGCTAGTATAAAACATAGGTCTCGAGTCGAGGAAGAAATTTATGAGAATGTACTTTTGTAGCACAGAAGTGTATGATAGGGAGACACAGACTGTGAGAAAACCGGAACAGAAGAGAATCGAAGCCCTTGAGATGTATTGCCACAGAAAAATTTGGAAAATTAGGTAGCTGATATGATATGGAATGATGTTCTCCGCAGAATCGGCGGGGAGAAGTACACATGGCAAAACACCGAAGAGAAGAAGGGACAGGATAATTGCACATCTGTTAAGATATCAGGGAATAACTTCCATGGTACTAGAGGGAGCTGTAGAGGGTAAAAGCTGTAGAGAAAGACAGATTAGAATACTCCCAAAACGTAACTGAGGACATAGATAGTAACTACTACGCTGAGATGAAGAGGTTGGCATATGAGAGGAATTCGTGGCGGGCCGCATCAAAACTAGTCAGAAAACTGATGACTTAAACAAAACTAGAAATGGGAGAGGAGATAGACGATAAAGTTGTCCATAAAATTTCAATAGTAACAGAGAATTCTCCGTTCAAGAATCGCAAGTGGAGGAGGCATACGTAGAAAAGACCCGGCGGCACTGGAAGATTCCATCTGGATTACATCCTGCTCAGACAGATGCTTTTGATAGTACTCGATGGTAATGGCACAAAGCTGATTTGATCCATTATAAATGGATCTGAAAGTGTGCGACTGTGAAAACAATAGGTTTGCTTATAAATAACTGATCTGCTACCAGTCATGATTTTCTTTATTTTATTTTTCGCACGACGCGCTTCGGGAAATGATTCCCATTTTCAAGTGCGATTTTTTGTGTTTGTTATGTCATTCCTATGTGATGTTGTCGGTGTGTGAGATTCTGCTTCATTTTGTTGACTTTACTGCAATATATAAGAAAAACACGCGATTTTTTAGTTGGTTGTCGATATTTTGTGGAGTTACTGGCGAAATTTAAAAGCATTTGTACTTACAAGTTTCCTTATTGTCCATTTGTGCATAGTCTGACACACACTAAACATCACACACAACTTGTTGTACACTTTTAGACATCCAAAACATTTTTCATAAACAAAACAGTGACACAGATGTTGTTACAAGTAGTCAAAAGAGATGACATTATAAGTCTTCCACAGAGTATGATACGTTTTTGTACAGAGGGTATTTACCTTAACAATTTGGATCATAATTTACTTATGTCTATTTTACAATTGTGCTTATTTCTATGTGTTACTGTTTTTATTTAAGTATATTATCGAAACATCTGAAGAAATTCACTGATTCACTTTCGAGTTTTTAGTTTAATATTTTATCATCATATTTTCTGTAATGTGAATATATCTCCTGTTCTTCTAGCAACTCCATTTTGTGTCCGTTATTTAGTCGGTGGAGTACTTTGATATTTTGCTCTATTTTTCCAAAGGGGTGTCCTGTATTATGTACATCTGTTGCTATGGCATAGGAATGCAATAAAAACACAAAAAAGTCGCAATTGAAGATGGAAATCATTTCCCGAAATGCGTCGTGCGAAAAATTAAACGAAGAAAATCGTGACTGGTAGCAGATCAGTTATTTATAAACAAACCTATTGGTACAAAGCTGCTAAAACGTGTTTGGTCTGTAACAGGTGGACCTAAACTGCCATAAAATGTTTTCATAATTAAACAGCTACATATAGTCATGTGACAGAGCTCAACCTTTAGCTCAATACATGGTAGGATCTATCTGGAGTCACACAAAAGACACGTCGCTGCGCGTGTTGGTAAACCATGTGATATGTACGAGGTGCATTCATGTTCTAAGGCCTCCGATTTTTTTTCTCCAGACTGGAAAGAGATAGAAACATGCGCATTGTTTTAAAATGAGGCCGCGTTCATTGTCAATACGTCCCAGAGATGGCAGCACCATACGGCAGATGGAATTTTACCGCCAGCGGCGAGAATGAGACCTGTTTTAAATACTTAAAATGGCGACGTTTTCCTTACTTGAACAGCGTGCAATCATTCGTTTTCCGAATTTGCGTGGTGTGAAACCAATTGAAATTCATCGACAGTTGAAGGAGACATGTGGTGCTTGAGTTATGGATGTGTCGAAAGTGCGTTCGTGGGTGCGACAGTTTAATGAAGGCAGAACATCGTGTGACAACAAACCGAAACAACCTCGGGCTTGAACAAGCCGGTCTGACGAGATGATTGAGAAAGTGGAGAGAATTGTTTTGGGGGATCGCCGAATGACTGTTGAACAGATCGCCTCCAGAGTTGGCATATCTGTGGGTTCTGTGCACACAATCCTGCATGACGACCTAAAAATGTGAAAAGTGTCATCCAGGTGGGTGCCACGAATGCTGACAGACGAACACATGGCTGCCCGTGTGGCATGTTGCCAAGCAATGTTGACGAGCAACGACAGCATGTAGGGGACTTTCTTTTCGTCGGTGGTGACAATGGATGAGACGTGGATGCAATTTTTCAATCCAGAAACAAAGCGCCAGTCAGCTCAATGGAAGCACACAGATTCACCACCACTAAAAAAATTTCGGGTAACCGCCAGTGCTGAAAAAATGATCGTGTCCATGTTCTGGGACAGCGAGGGCGTAATCCTTACCCATTGCGTTCCAAAGGGCACTACGGTAACAGGTGCATCCTACGAAAATGTTTTGAAGAACAAATTCCTTCCTGTACTGCAACAAAAACGTCCGGGAAGGGCTGCGCGTGTGCTGTTTCACCAAGACAACGCACCCACACATCGAGCTAACATTACGCAACAGTTTCTTCGTGATAACAACTTTGAAGTCATTCCTCATGCTCCCTACTCACCTGACCTGGCTCCTAGTGACTTTTGGCTTTTTCCTACAATGAAAGACACTCTCCGTGGCCGCACATTCACCAGCCGTGCTGCTATTGCCTCAGCGATTTTTCAGTGGTCAAAACAGACTCCTAAAGAAGCCTTCGCCGCTGCCATGGAATCTTGGCGTCAGCGTTGTGAAAAATGTGTACGACTGCAGGGCGATTACGTCGAGAAGTAACGCCAGTTTCATAGATTTCGGGTGAGTAGTTAATTAGAAAAAAAATCGGAAGCCTTAGAACTTGAATGCACCTCGTAGAATAAACAAGTGTCTGAGAACTGATCTCTGTTCGAGAATCCGCAGAGGCGCATGTGGGATATCGTCATGGAATTAGCCGATAACATCCACAGAGCTTTACTTTAGAACTAAACACACGGCCCACACAATCTGTTATTTGAACTTTATCCCTAGACGTAACTCCCCTGTGTAAACACCCTAGCGCCGTTCTTGGAGCACGAGCGAAACGTTTCCACTCTTTCCACAAACAACAGCGATGGAGCGGAAAGTTTGCGCCGTTATAGGTAAATCTCCAGACCCTGAGCTGTTGCTTACGCGAGGAACGCGATTTGTGTGCGCTTCGATCGGCGCACTCGTCGCCCTATAAACGCCGGCTGACAGTCGGCAGATGGTCGCCACAGGGAGTCGCGACGTCCGCTCTAATGCACCGCAGCCGGCGGCCTGGCTGTCTGCCATCGTGATCTAAAAGCGGCCGTGTCAACAAGGTGGCCTCAGGGCCAAGGCCCGACTTCTTTGTCTCACTGTCAGCTGCTCTGGACCGCCACTAGCACACTCTGTCAAATTTCTCAAGCTGGGGAACAATCAAGAATGGGGTGCCGCAAGGTTCGGTCTTGGGTCCTCTGCTGTTCTTAATACATATTAATGACTTGCCATACTATATTCATGAAGATGCAAAGCTGGTACTTTTTGCCGATGGTACAAGTATAGCTATCACATCCGACAGACAAGAATTAACTGGTGAAATTGTAAACAATGTTTTTCAGAAAATCATTAAATGGTTCTCTACAAATGGGCTCTCATTAAACTTTGAGAAAACACCGTATGTACAGTTCCACACAGTAAATGGAATGACCCCATGAATAAATATAGACTTCAATCAGAAATCGGTAGGTAAGGTAGAATATTCAAAATTACTAGGTGTATGCATTGATGAGGGATTGAACTGGAAAAAACACACTGAGGATCTGCTGAAACGTTTGTGTTCAGCTACTTATGCTATTAGGGTCATTGCAAATTTTGGCGATCTACATCTGAGTAAATTAGCTTACCTCGCCTATTTTCGTTCTCTGAGTTCGTACGGCATCATATTCTGGGGTAACTCATCATTGAGTAAAAGAGTGTTCACTGCACAATAGCGTGTAATCAGAATAATTGCTGGAGCTCATCCAAGATCATCCTGCAGACACTTATTTAAAGAGCTAGAAATCTTCACTGTAGCCTCACAATATATACAGCGTGAGTCACCTAACATTACCGCTGGATATATTTCGTAAACCACATCAAATACTGACGAATCGATTCCACAGACCTAACGTGAGGAGAGGGGCTAGTGTAATTGGTTAATACAAACCATAAAAAATGCACGGAAGTATGTTTTTTAACACAAACCTACGTTTTTTTAAATGGAACCCCGTTAGTTTTGTTAGCACATCTGAACGTATAAACAAATACGCAATCAGTGCCGTTTGTTGCATTGTAAAATGTTAATTACATCCGGAGATATTGTAACCTAAATTTGACGCTTGAGTACCACTCCTCCGCTGTTCGATCGTGTGTATCGGAGAGCACCGAATTACGTAGGGATCCAAAGGGAACGGTGATGGACCTTAGGTACAGAAGAGACTGGAACAGCACATTACGTCCACATGCTAACACCTTTTTATTGGTCTTTTTCACTGACGCACATGTACTTTACCATGAGGGGTGGGGTACACGTACACACGTGGTTTCCGTTTTCAATTACGGAGTGGAATAGAATGTGTCCCGACATGTCAGGCCAATAGATGTTCAATGAGGTGGCCATCATTTGCTGCACACAATTACAATCTCTGGCGTAATGAATGTCGTACACGCCGCAGTACATCTTGTAGGCACATCACGGTACACATTCTCCTTTAACGTACCCCACAGAAAGAAGTCCAGAGGTGTAAGATCAGGAGAACGGGCTGGCCAATTTATGCGTCCTCCACGTCCTATGAAACGCCCGTCGAACATCCTGTCAAGGGTCAGCCTAGTGTTAATTGCGGAATGTGCAGGTGCACCATCATGCTTGTACCACATACGTCGACGCGTTTCCAGTGGGACATTTTCGAGCAACGTTGGCAGATCATTCTGTAGAAACGCGATGTATGTTGCAGCTGTTTGGGCCCCTGCAATGAAGTGAGGACCAATGAGGTGGTCGCCAATGATTCCGCACCATACATTTACAGTCCACGGTCGCTGTCGCTCTACCTGTCTGAGCCAGCGAGGATTGTCCACGGAGCAGTAATGCATGTTCCGTAGATTCACTGCCCCGTGGTTTGTGAAACCAGTTCCATCGGTAAACAGGTAGAACTGCAACGCATTCTCTGTTAATGCCCATTGACAGAATTGCACTCGATGATTAAAGTCATCACCATGTAATTATTGATGTAGTGACACATGAAACGGGTGAAAGGGGTGACGATGCAGTATGGGCCGGCCGGAGTGGCCATGCGGTTCTAGGCGCTACAGTCTGGAACCGAGCGACCACTACGGTCGTAGGTTCGAATCCTGCCTCGGGCATGGATGTGTGTGATGTCCTTAGGTTAGTTAGGTTTAATTAGTTCTAAGTTCTAGGCGACTGATGACATCAGCAGTTAATAAAGTCGCATAGTGCTCAGAGCCATTTGAACCATTTTGATGCAGTATGCGCATGACACTACTTTGACTCAGTCCACCGGCTCTCGCTATGTCCCGTGTACTCATGTGTGGGTTCATGGCAACAACAGCTAACGCACCAACTGCACCCGCTTCTCCTGTGACGGGCCTGTTACGGACCCGTTTGCTTGCTACGACCATACCTGTTGCATACAGTTGGCGGTAGATGTTTTGCAATGTGCGGCACGTTGGATGCTCTGTCCGGGTACCGTTCTGCACACACCCTGCAGGCTTCAGCTGCATTTCGTCGACACGCCATAGATGAGTATCATCTCCGCCTTTTCAGAGTTCGACTACACCATGGTCACAGTTCCTACAACACTACACTATCACAGACGTCTGGTAACACGATGTACTACAGTTGGTCTGCGTGTGGAGACGAATGCAGAATAATAATAGCAGCAAGCGCTGCATGCGGACACTGCGGCAGCTAGACCAAACCACAACAGTGCACTACAGCCACACTCGTAAACACGGTCGTCATCGTAAACATGTCCCTGTAGATGCTGCTTGCCGACCGTGGCCCGTGTTTGTTACAACACGCAACTGAACGTCGGAGGTTTCAAGCGTCAACTTTAGGTTACAATATCTCCGGATGTAATTAACATTTTACAATGCAACAAACGGCACTGATTACGTATTTGTTTATATGTTCAGATGTGCTAACAAAGCTAACGTGGTTCCATTTAAAAAACGTAGGTTTGTGTTAAAAAACATACTTCCGTGCATTTTTGTATGGTTTGTATTGAACATTTACGCTAGCTCCTCTCCTCACGTTCGGTCTGTGGAATCGGTTCGTCAGTATTTGATGTGGTTTACGAAATATATCCAGCGGTAACGTTAGGTGACTCACCCTGTATATTCACTTATGAAATTTGTTATTAACAATCCGAACGAATTCAAAAGTAATAGCAGTGTACATGGCTACAACACTAGGAGAAAGGATGATCTTCACTACTCAATGTTAAATCTAACTTTGGCTCAGAAGGGGGTAAATTATGATGCCACAAAAGTCTTTGGTCACTTAGCTAATAGCATCAAAAGTCTGACAGATAGCCATGTAGCATTTAAAAGGAAATTAAAAGAATTTCTTAATGGCAACCCCTTCTACTCATTAGATGAATTTTTGGATATTTTTGGATATAGTAAATGGGTAATTTCCCAACCTCCACAAAAAAAAAAAATAAAAAAAAAAAATAAAATGTTGAGTGTCATGTAATATTTTGTCTAATGCAATATCTTGTATATACAGCTTTTATTAACCTTACACGTTCCACATCATTACGAAGTGTCGTATTTATGATCTATGGAACAAGTACTAATCTAATCTAATCTAATCACAACACTACCGGTGATGTAATCGCGTTCTGTGAGATATTCGGAAGTGTACTATTTTTCGCAATAAATACGTTTTGCAAAAAATACTATGTAATAATAATGGAAATATTGGTAGAAGCCGATCTTGGGAAGATCACGTTGTGTTCTGAAGAAACGTAGGAACACACGAGGTCATACTAACCTTCCCTATTTTGAAACATAGACTGAAAGAAGGCAAAGCTACGTTTATAGCATTTGTAGATTTACAGAAAGCTTTTGACAGTATTGTCTTGGTAACACTCTCTGAAATTGAGAAGGTAGCAACAGTAAAATACATGGAGGGAAAGTTACCTACAACTTGAACAAAAACCATACGATAGTTACGAGTGTGAGTCAAATGAGAACCTTAAATACGTTTTTAAGTACTATTTATTGTGCTGAAGTGGTACAAAGCTGTATCACTTTTCAACATAATCCCCCCGATGCTCAATGCAAGTCCCCCAGTGCTTACAAAGTGCATAAATTACTTTAGAAAGAATTTCTTTTGGTAATCCGCGCAACCACTCATGCACCGCATGGCGTACTTCTTCATCAGAAGAAACTGGAAACATGCTGCAATGCCATTCACTGTTAATCAGCGGTTTTCCTTTACTATGGCTTCAACGGCTGCAATGTTCTGTGGAGTCACAACTCGTTGTGCCTCCCTTGGCGAGGAGCATCTTCCACTGAAGACACACCATTTGCGAACTTCCTACTCCACTCGTGGACTTGCTGCTGTGACAAACATGCATCACCGTACCGAACGTTCATTCTCCCCTGGTGCAAGTCGCAAGTGGGGCGGCCGTCTTTATACTGATACTGCGGCGGTATGTGTACATCTGCATTCTGCTGCCACCTACAGGCCATTCTGCACGCTATTGGTACCATGCTTACCTACGTACAGGATAAGGGCGTGAACTTTCGATTTGTTAATACAAATTTAAGGTTTTTATTTGAGTCACCCTTGTATAATAGTCGAAGGGCACGAAAGGAAAGTCTGGTTGATTTGGGAGTAAGAAAGGATTGTAGCTTATCCTCGATGTTGTTCAGTTTTTAAACTGACAAAGCAGTAGTGGAAGCTAAGAAGAAGTCTGAAAAGAAAATTACAGTTTGTTGTTGTTGTCGTGGTCTTCAGTCCTGAGACTGGTTTGATGCAGCTCTCCATGCTACTCTATCCTGTGCAAGATTTTTCATCTCCCAGAACGTACTGCGGCCTACATCCTTCTGCATCTGCTTAGTGTATTCATCTCTTGGTCTCCCTCTTCGATTTTTACGCTCCACGCTGACCTCCAATACTAAATTGGTGATCCCTTGATGCCTCAGAACATGTCCTACCAACCGATCCCTTCTTCTAGTCAAGTTGTACCATAAATTCCTCTTCTCACTAATTCTATTCTGTACCTCCTCATTAGTTATGTGATCTACTCATCTAATCTCCAGAATTCTTTTGTAGCATCACATTTCGAAAGCTTCTATTCTCTTCTTGTCTAAGCTATTTATGGTCCATGTTTCACATCCATACGTGGCTACACTCCAGACAAATACTTTCAGAAACGACTTCCTGACAATTAAATATATACTCGATGTTAACAAATTTCTCTTCTTCAGAAACGCTTTTCTTGCCATTGCAAGTCTACTTTTTATATCCTCTCTACTTTGACCATCATTAGTTATTTTTCTCCATAAATAGCAAAACTCATTTACTATATTAAGCGTCTCATCTCCTAATTTAATTCCCTCAGCATCACATGACTTAATTCGACTACATTCCATTATCCTCGTTTTCCTTTTGTTGATGTTCATCTTATATCCTCCTTTCAAGACACTATTCATTCCGTTCAACTGCTCTTACAAGTCCTTTGCTGTCTCTGCCAGCATTACAATGTCATCGGCGAACCTTAAAGTTTTTATTTCCTCTCCATGGATTTTAATACCTACTCCAAATTTATCTTTTGATTCTTTTACTGCTTCCTCAATATACAGATTGAATAACATCGGGGAGAGGCTACAACCCTGTCTCACTCCCTTCCTAAGCACTGCTTCACTTTTATGCCCCACGACTCTTAAAACTGCCATCTGGTTTCTGTACAAATTGTAAATAGCCTTTCGCTCCCTGTATTTTACCCCTGCCACCTTCAGAATTTCAAAGAGAGTATTCCAGTCAACATTGCCAAAAGCTTTCTCTAAGTCTACAAATGCTAGAAACGTAGGTTTGCCTTTTCTTAAACTAGCTTCTAAGATAAGCTGTAGGGTCAGTATTGCCTCACGTGTTCCCATATTTCTACGGAATCCAAACTGAACTTCCCCGAGGTCGGCTTCTACCAGTTCCTCCATTCGTTTGAAAAGAATTCTCGTTAGTATTTTTCAGCCGTGACTTATTAAACTGATATTCTGTAATTTTCACGTCTGTCAACACCTGCTTTCTTTTGGGTTGGAATTATTATATTCTTCTTGAAATCTGTGGGTATTTTGCCTGTATCATACATTTTGTTCACCAGATGATAGAGTTTTGTCCGGACCGGCTCTCCCTAAGCTGTCAGTAGTTCTAATGTAATGTTGTCTACTCCTGGGGTCTTGTTTTGACTTAGGTCTTTCAGTGCTCTGTCAAACTCATCACGCAGTATCATATCACCCATTTCATCTTCATCTACATTCTCTTCCATTTCCATAATATTGCCCTCACGTACATCACCCTTGTATAGACCCTCTATATACTCCTACCACCTTTCTGCTTTCCCCTTCTTTGCTTAGAACTGGGTTTCCATCTGAGCTCTTGATATTCATACAAGTGGTTCTCTTTTTTGCAAAGGTCTCTTTAATTTTCCTTTGGGCAGTATCTATCTTACCCCTAGTGAGATAAGCCTCTACATCCTTACATTTGTCCTCTAGCCATGCTTGCTTAGCCATTTTGCACTTCCTGTCGATCGCATTTTTTTGACGTTTGTATTCCTTTTTGCCTGCTTCATTTACTGCATTTTTATATTTTCTCCTCTCATCAATTAAATTCAATATTTCTTCTGTTACCCAAGGATTTCTACTATCCCTTGTCTTTTTACCTACTTGATCCTCTGCCGCCCTCACTACTTCATCCCTCAGAGCTACCCATTCTTCTTCTACTGTATTTCTTTCCCCCACTCCTGTCAGTCGTTCCCTAATGTTCTCCCTGAAGCTGTCTACAACCTCTGGTTCTTTCAGTTTATCTAGGTCCTATCTCTTCAAATTCCCACCTTTTTGAAGTTTCTTCAGTTTTAAAATACAGTTCATAACCAATAGATTCTGGTCAGCGTCCACATCTGCCCCTGGAAATGTCTTACAATTTAAAACCTGGTTCCTAAATCTCTGTCTTACCGATAAAATCTATCTGAAACCTGTCCGTACCTCCAGGCTTCTTCCATGTATACAACCTTCTTTTATGATTCTTGAACCAAGGGTTAGCTATGATTAAGTTATGCTCTGTGCAGAATTCTACCAGGCGGCTTCCTCTTTCATTTCTTACCCCCAATCCATATTCATCTACTACGTTTCCTTCTCTTCCTTTTCCTACTGTCGAATTTCAGTCACCCAGTTTAGGGGGAAGAAATAAAAGTTCGGTGGTTTGGTGAGACAGCAAAGAGCTGGAAAGTCGAATGGAAGAGACAATGTCCAGTAAGTACGTTATAATATAATTATCAACAACAGTAAAACAAGCAGTCAAATGTAATCACTTGATGCTAAAAGTAGTAGATCAAAAGTTTCAAATGGCTCTAAGCACTATGGGGCTTAACACCTGAGGTCATCAGCCCCCAGACTTAGAACTACTTAAACCTAACTAAGCGAACGACATCACACACATCCATGCCAGAGGCAAGATTCGAACTTGCGACCGTAGCAGCAGCGCGGTTCCGGACTGAAGTGCTTAGAACCGCACGGCCACAGCGGCCGGCGTAGTGGATCGGTTTTGGTATTTGGGCAGCCAAGTAACTGACGATGACCGAAGCAGAGCGGATGCAAAGTTGTATTAACAAGCGAACCATTTCTGAAAAAGAGAAATTTATTGAGAATCTCTGTATATAAAAGGCAGTATCCTGACTGACTGACTCGTCGTCAGTCAGCCCAAACAGCTATGGATAGAACCTTGAAATTTGAAGAAGTTGTGGATCTTACACCGTAGACGTCGCTTAAGAAGTGATTTTTCGAAATTCCAACCCTAAGGGGGTGAAATAAGGATTGTAGCGTTTTTTGAAAAAATGTCGCTATTAAGGAAATTTTGAAACTAGACCTACCAAAATTGGTATTCGGTTTCTCATTATTAAATAAAGAAATACGTGTTACAGCATTTCTGGGAATTTAACCCTATGGGGGTAAAATATTGGTTGAAAGATTTTCTTGATGATATATAATTATTAAAGAACTAGTGCAGTACTTTTAAAGCTCCATCTATGAACATTAGTATTTGACTTCTCTGTTACAAATAAAGAAAACCTATAATTGACTGGATTTTAGAAAAACTAATTAAGCGCAAACAAAGAGGTACTAGTTGTTTTTCGGTGGATTTATTCCAAATGAGTTTTTTCGGGCTCTCTGTAGTGTGTTTGTAAACATGGCTTCAAAGTTGGTATGTTCCTTTGACTCTTTTTTTTATATAATTTTGCGTCGACTAGGGTGGTGGGTCAGCAAGGGGCACTATACATGCTATTAATTGTGTGTGATAGGCAGGTGGAATAAGGTGCAGGCTACATCATGTCCACAATCACAGCTACAGCCATCCACCTCTCCACCTCTACATCTGGAAACATCCAGGCAGCTTTTCAGCAAGCCAGAATAGAGGATGTGGTCACACCCTAAAATAAAAAGTTCTTTCTTAGTTTTCCATTCTACTTTGTCTGTTTTTGAACACTTGATGACACAAGTTAAAAAACAGTTAATCTGTTACACACTATTTATTAATTTTGTAGTTGTTGGAACACTAATTTCATTAATTAAATAATTCAAAGATGAAAATGGTTCTTCTTGCCCATATAGTGTACGAAACATTTATTTAACTTCACATATTCCCTCTTCAGTGCTTCAAAAGTCGCTTCACACGTTTCTGGAATTATTTTGGTTCATGTGCAATGTGATATTCGAGTGCTGTGCTGTAGAGTAGCTCTCTTCTGTATCAAGAAATCACAGTGTCACAGTTTGCCTGTCTTTTGCACATGTAGCATTTCCCAAGAAAGTATTCTGTTTTGTAATATGAGAAGGAAATTTACTGAGCAAATACTGAAATTCACTCTTATCCATTCGCAAGTAATTTATATATAAGACTTGACGTCCTCCACTCGCAGTTCTCGTAACAGATTCTGCTGAATGCTTTTATTATATCGACGTAAAACGCATGGCTTTATCCAAGTGTGTTTCCTTTTTCTCCGCCGCTTTTCTTCCAAATACACACACAATGCAATTATGCTAGCAGCAACTGCAGCGCACAATAACAATAATAATAACGACAATGTGGCACCCCTTTGTAGCACCACGTCAAAGATCCTTGTCAAAGAAATTTTACGAATATTTGATCCTAATTCTTTGTCAAAGAAAGATGATAGCGTAATAACAGCCTAAGCAGCATGGCAGTGGAGTGATGTGTATGTACTATAGTCAGTTTCAGCCATTATGAGAAACTCACAGAGCACACAAAATACTACAGAAATCAACCATAGTTTCGCGCACGTGAGACATTATAGAACGCTCTAGTGTGATAGAAGTGTACACAGTACGAAACTCGGAAACAGACTGAGCCAAGGCTAAATGCGCAGCTATCTACTGTACATTCCCGGCCCAGAGGCCACAAACGCTAAAGTGGAGTATAGGCGATTGTGTTGGTCGTAAAGTGTGTATATCCGTGGAGTGAGTATAGTCTACTAGACATGTTCTCAATATCAAACCGGGTTAGTGACGTGATTTTGTCTACAATTTGCTGTAATAGCGAAACTTAAATGTCACACATATTCACTTTGTTTTACATAGGTTTTTGCACGTTTGATTTTTGGTAACAGCTGTAGTTTTGTCGTTGCCATGCATATAGAGACAAATATGTGAAAGGAGGACGAGTTACTTTTCATAGGTATCTACAACAAATGTATAATTCTAAATGTCATGATGGTATGAGGCACTTTACACTTTGAAAGTATCGAGACACATTATTATAAAGATTTGTATTGTAGATACAATTTCTGTGATTTTATGGCCACATGTTTACAAACGCTAGATAAATTTGTAAGTGTGTTTGAATAAAATACCAGTCAGTGGATACACACTACTCGTTTGTCAAGTTCACAGTTATTCGTTTTTAATTTACCAGTCTTGACGTTTGGTATCCTTGTGTGTTCTGTCGTATAAGTGACCCAAATTTTGGTCCTTGGTACGACCAGCGAACAGGTGTTTCACACACTGAAATCTACTATGATATCAGGGCTTTCGTAGAGAGTAAATTGCGATCCATCTGTCTGATCGCTAGACGGTGAGATGTTTGCATTTCTTTCGTGGCCGCGATAGACTCCCAGTGTGTTTCTATAGTGTGTGATTTACACATCTCGCCAGCTGCGAGTTACATCGCCGCCCGAAGCAAACGGGGTAACGTATTGTCGCTCCGGCAGCGTCAGCGGGTACAGATCTTATTCGCCACTTGCTCTCAGCTACACCTATGTAGAGAAACTGCAGTAGATATGGTCAAAGTCTGCTCAGCGTCAGATCAATTCAGATTGCATTGTCCACACTTTTAGGGCCAGAGTACTTGACTCACTCCACTAGTTAAACTGTCTCTGCCACCCAGGATACGCGTCCAGTGTAGTCTTAAATCACGTGTTAGTTGTTTACGGTATTTAGTCAATAACTTGTTTAGCATAATTTATGTCTGTTTTAGGAAAATAAATGGGGTTAGTACACTAAATTCTGCCTACATTCTCAATAATTTCTGTAGTCCCACCAGAGTTACCTCTCAATATTGCTGTTATGTTCGTATGCAGATAACAGGTATACATGACGGACTGCTTATTTCCTCCAATTTAAGCAGGTTCTGAAACCCCTATATGTAACGAAGTATTTATGCATAGAGAGTTCCGTAGACAGTGCCACTGTAACGAAATCGATTAGACCACATTCGAGAATACGGATCAGTGCAATGTTGTTGTTGTGGTCTTCAGTCCAGAGACTGGTTTGATGCAGCTCTCCATGCTACTCTATCCTCTGCAAGCTTCTTCATCTCCCAGTACCTACTGCACCCTACATCCTTCTGAATCTGATTAATGTATTCATCTCTTGGTCTCCCTCTACTATTTTTACTCTCCACGCTCCCCTCCAATATTAAACTGGTGATTTCTTGACATCTCAGAACGTGTCCTACCCACTTCAAGTTGTGCCACAAATTCCTCTTCTCCCCAATTCTGTTCAGTACCTCCTCATTAGTTATGTGGTCTACCAATCTAATCTTCAGAATTCTTCTGTAGTACCACATTTCTAAAGCTTCTATTCTCTTCTTGTCTTAACTATTTACCGTCTTTGTTTCACATCCATACATGGCTACACTCCATACGAATACTTTTACAAAAGACTTCCTGGCACCTAAATCTATACTCGATGTTAGTAAATTTCTCTTTTTCAGAAACGCTTTTCTTGTCATTGCCAGTTTGCATTTTATATCCTCTCTACTTCGACCATCATCAGTAATTTTGCTCCTTAAATAGCTAAGCTCCTTTACTACTTTAGGTGTCTCATTTCCTGATCTAATTCCCACAGCATCCCCTGATTTAATTCGACTAATTGCATTATCCTCGTCTTCCTTTTGTGATGTTCATCTTATAACCTCCTTTCAAGGCACTTATTCCTTCTCCATAGATTTTAATACCTACTCCGAATATTTCTTTTGTTCCCTTTACTGTTTTTTCAATATACAGACTGAATAACAGTGAGGATAGGCTACAACCCTGTCTCACTCCCTTCCCAACCACTGCTTCCCTTTCAAGCCTATTAACTTTTGTAACTGCCATCTGGTATCTGTACAAATTTTAAATAGCATTTCGGTCACTGTATTTGACCCCCGCCACCTTCAGAATTTGAAAGAGAGTATTCCAGTCAACATTGTCAAAAGCTTTCTCTAAGTCCACAAATGCTAGAAATGTAGGTTTGCCTTTCCTTAATCCATTTTCTAAGATAAGTCTTAGGGTCAATATTGCCTCACGTGTTCCAACATTTCTACGGATTCCGGATTGATCTTCCCCAAGGTCAGCTTCTACCAGTTTTTCCATTCGTCTGCAAAGAATTCGTGTAAGTATTTTGCAGCTGTGACTTATTAAGCAGATAGTTCGGTAATTTTCACATCTGTCAACACCTGCTTTCTTTGGGATTGGAATTATTATATTCTTCTTCAAGTCTGAGGGTATTTTGCCTGTCTCATATATCTTGCTCACCAGATGGTAGATTTTTGTCAGGGCTGGATCTCCCAAGGCTATCAGTAGTTCTAACGGCATGTTGCCTACTCCAGGGGCCTTGTTTCGACTTGGATCTTTCAGTGCTCTGTAAAATTCTTCTCGCAGTATCATATCTCCTATTTCATCTTCATCTACGTCCTCTTCCATCTCTATAATATTGCCCTCAAGTACATCACCCTTGTACAGAGCCTCTATATACTCCTTCCACCTTTCTGCTATCTCTTCTTTGTTTAGAACTGGTTTTCCATCTGAGCTCTTGATATTCATACAAGTAGTTCTCTTTTCTCCAAAGATCTCTTTAATTTTCCTGTTGGCATTATGTGTCTCACCCCTAGTGATATATGCCTCTGCACCCGTACATTTGTGCTCTAGCCATTCCTGCTTAGCCATTTTGCACTTCCTCTCGATCTCATATTTGAGACGTTTGTATTCCTTTTTGCCTGCTTCTCATTTTTGAGACGTTTGTATTCCTTTTTGCCTGCTTCATTTACAGCATTTTTATATTTTCTCCTTTCATCAATTAAATTCAATATCTTTTCTGTTACCCAAGGATTTCTACTAGCCCTCGTCTTTTTACCTATGTTATCCTCTGCTGCCTTCACTACTTCATCTCTCAAAGGTACACATTCTTCCTCTAATGTATTTCTTTCCCCTGTTCCTGTCAATCGTTCCCTAATGCTCTCTCTGAAACTCTCTACAGCCTCTGGTTCTCACAGTTTATCCAAGTCCCATCTTCTTAAAACCCCACCTTTTTGCAGTTTCTTCAGTTTTAATCTACAGTTCATAGAAAACAGATTACGACCAGAGTGCACATCTGCCCCTGGAAATGTCTTATAATTTAAGACCTGGTTGCTAAATACCTGTCTTACCATTATGTAATCTATCTGAAACCTTCTAGTGTCTCCAGTCCTCTTCCACATATACAACCTTCTTTCTAGATCCTTAACCAAGTGTTAGCTATGATTAAGTTATGCTCTGTGCATAATTCTACCAGGTGGCTACCTCTTCCATTCCTTACCCTCATTCCATATTCACCTACTACTTTTCCTTCTCTTCCTTTTCCTACTGTCGAATTCTAGTCCCTCATGACTATTAAATTTTCGTTTCCCGCCACTGAATAATAGAAAACCTGCTGTCACTTCCTTAATTACGCCAAAATGTCGAGCACTTATCTTGTATTCTTTATTCGTTTGTGCATTGTGTATCGTTTTCTTTTTCGATGAAATAACGAAAAATGTTATAAACTTTTACTTGTCTATAAAAAGGAAAAGAGCAAATAAAGAAAAAACTGAAGTAATAATGGACAAGCAGGTGGTGCAAATCGCTTGCCATATTGACTGTAAGAGTACCATAGTTCCAAATGCATTGTTTCTTCGTGGCACTTCAGTGCCGTCTACAGTTTCACTGTAACGCAGTTAATTACAAGAGCGATTCGACAAAATGAATAAGTGTAACAGAAAACCTGAAGAAAAAGCTGTTGGTCCTCGCTTCTCATCCCGTTATCGACAAAAATGTGCATAAAGTGGAATCTCAGCCGTGATACTGTCGCGAAATAGCACAGTAGCTTTGCTCTTCACATCCGTAAGGCAACTTCAGTTCCTCGTATCCAATTTTAACATGTCTGTAAAACGCTTATACCAAGTTTCAGGTACTTCCCTTGTTGATCTATCTGCAGTAGCAAAGTAATAACACTCAAAACACGCTAAGCGCTGTGCTGGCTAAAATGCGCCGTCCCAGAATCACGTGTCTTGAGCCGTAGAATGTGCAGCTGCGAGAATTCTCGTTCTGCGCGTCCAAATGCTCACTGCATAGATATTTATACTCTATGGTGTGGGATCGACACGGTAAAATGGGTCGACATGGAGACGCGACGTAATGGTCGTAATGAGTTTTGTGTTTTGTTGCGCCCATGACCACACTATGAATGAAATTGCCCTAGGTGTTGGTGTATGACAACGTGTGTAGAATGAATAGTGCAGCTATGTAAAGCGGAGTAAGACCAGTGGTCGTAAAAATCTCGTGCTCACAAATGCAACAACAAGTTTACTGTTACCATTCACTGTTTATTTATCTCCACAACGCATTTCGAAGGTTTAAACATCCATCCACAGGAGGATTTACATTTGTTAGTATGGCATACCGTATGTGTTTGTTGTGTTAAGATTTTTGGAGCACTTCTGTTACTGTCCAGTGCAGAAACAAAACACTATTTCACAATATTGTTTTGGGGGGTTTTCTGACTGAAAACTAAACGTATACCCAACATTGAAAATAAAACAAGTACAATAGAATATCCCTACTGGTCACAGGTTTCGTTCACTGTCGTAACACATTACATGTAAACTGTCATATACTGTAAACAAATATGGCGTCTTGAAACTATTGGGTACAAAGAACACGTAGCAAAGGAAAAACGTTATCACAAACTACAAAGACTATACCTCGTAACAGCGTTATTATTCCAGAATAAGTTATAAAGGGTTATGGAGATCTTTGTTTGATGTGCTGAGCACAACATGCTTTGGAATAAATATTTTGTTTACAAAAAAATGGTTCAAATGGCTCTGAGCACTATGAGACTTAACATCTGAGGTCATCAGCCCCTAGAACTTAGAACTACTTAAACCTAACTAACCTAAGGACATCACACACATCCATGCCCGAGGCAGGATTCGAACCTGCGACCGTAGCATTCGCGCGGTTCCTGACTGACGCGCCTAGAACCGCTTGGCCACCGCGGCCGCCATGTTTACAAAATATGAGAGTTTACGTATGAAGTGTTACGACGGAGAAAGGAACCTGTGGTCACTGAAGATTTTCTATTTTACTTGTTTTATTTTTAACTGTTAGATATCCGTTTAGCTTTTAGTAAAAAAAAAAAACAACAACCCAAAACCACGTCCTGAAATAGCATTTTGTTTCTCCACTAGACCCCCAAAATCGTAACACAAGACACACATACAGTAGTCATACTAACAAATGTAAATCGACCTGCTGATGAAGGTTTAGATGTTCGAAACTCGTGGTGGAGACAGTAAACTTGGTGTTTCATTTGATATCAATAACAGTAACGGTAAATTCTGACGTAAAATGAAATTAAAGATCGTGATCGACAGGGACTGTAAACGACTGTAAGCGCCCGCCAGTGACACTGGGTTTTAAATCAGATAAGCATTGCTGCTGTCAGTGAGTACAGGTCAATGTGAAACAGTCTTCAAATGGGCATTGTTTAGGGAACTGCATGCAATGGACATATAGAGTTGAGTATCTTGCTAAAAGCCATTGCTCACATTGATCACAGCAGTTTTGCGTGTTTTCAAATGACACAGGGTGTCAAGTCCACCGACTCCCGAATGCCGTGCTTGGCCCGCACTCAGTGGAGAGTGTAGTCTGCGATGTTTTAGGGGAGTTTTTTGTACCATGACCTGGTCCACTCAATTAAGTTTACAGTACACACGAGCCAGGATGCTTACTTCAACATACACTGATCAGCCAGAATATTATGACCACCTACCTACTATCGATATAATCCCGTCCAGACGATATTAGCGTCACCTGGCGCTGAATGACTGCTAGTCAGACTCACGCACGGTGTACGTCGTATCCCCGAGCTTGCTGTCCGCGTGTGGAATAGGGACCGCGTGCAGTCTATCTGAATCTGAACGACGGCAGATTGTATTAACGCGGAGGCTCGGCAGGAGCATTTCGAAAACTGCTCGGCTTGTTAGGTCTGCGAGAAGTGTGTAACACTGCGCTTTGGGGCACACGATAGTCACTAAAGCCTGTACTATGGTAAGTTGACGGGCTTCACCTTATGAGAAAGGATTTTTGTATAGAAATTGACCGCGTGTACCTGAATGGAGGCAAATCAGACTTACACCCACTCTGTAATAACAATGATACGTCAAGCAAGTCCGAAATGTAACTACACGTCAGGACGGACAAGAAACAACACAGAAGATGCTACCAATTTGTTAATAATACGGTCGCCAGCCTAATTAGGCATTAACTGAGTTTCTTCCCTGTACAAGTTGATGTACGTTCAAGCAAAACAACACGTAGTAACACAGCATAATATGGTAAATTTTAGAACCAGAAAATCTATTAAACTGATAATTTCACTTTCTGTACTGATAGGGATAAACCATAGATACATAACACTACACTATAATGTTTATTACAAAACTTCGTACTGTCTATTGATCTGATTAAAATCGGGCATAGGTTACCCTAGAAATAGCACTTCCGAATCACACACACAATGTCAATTTTGATAAAGGTAAAACAGTGATAAATTTTGGTTTTTTATATTGACTTTAAGTTTGCTGATCAAATCAGTCTAGAACACTTCAGAATTCAAATGAATAAAAAAGGAAGGGGGGGGGGGGACCCAGAAACTGTTACGATCACTGTATTACAAAATTCGATTACTGAAATCATTATGTGCTCAAGATTTCCGATATATTAGTTACTACTCTTTTCATTTTATTTCCTGCTCATTTAAATACCATTATGTCTGCCTCGAAATGATTAAACTTCACTACTAAATCAATATCAAAATTATCTTACAACTTTGTCAGACCTTTGTTATTCGTCTATTAGTTCATTAAGAAAAAAGTTCTTTAAACATCATTCTAACATAGCTAGGTCGGCAGGTAAATATTATTAACATACACTTTAATTCTTCATTTCGGGACACTCGGATTGCATAACATTTGGAAAGGACCCTGTCTAGGTTAGTTGTGAGGATAATTAAATGATAGGACAGTTCTGGTAAAATTTAAGTTGTTATTGAACAGTACGGAACAAAAGTAACACTGGTCCACACGAATACAGTACTAAAAGTTTCAACCTTTTCGTATCGATGCGGCGGTTGACGGGCGGCGAGATGGCGAGGCACGGAGCACACATACAACCACAGCAATGGCTCTTGATATATCGGCACTTTACTTCTACATAGCGTCGCAATACTTTTCCATTTAGTGCCTATGGAATTTTGCCATGCTATATAGGCGTCGAAACGGCATATCCGAGGCTCAATGAAACTACGTCTTCCAGGAGAGCCTCCTCGATCCAGAACGTGTTGCTCAGACCAATGCCCAACTCCGACTACTACTGCTGAGCCCGTTATGCCGTGCAGCGCCCGTGTGCATTTTCCCGCGCTCACCTGCCATCCATCTTTTACCGCTCCCCTACAGACAGGGTATTCACCAGAGGTTTTGCATTCTACTTATCCTAACACATTGCCTACGTATGGACCAGACGCACAATCACAATTTTAAACATGTTACAATAGATTCAACGTTTGTTACACTTCAATTCTATTACAATATTGCTTGAAATTTGACATAAACATTAATATTCACATTGAAAATTGATTACAGTTTCTTTAACATAATGGCATGAAACAAAAAAAAAAAAAAAAAAAAAAAAAAAAAAAAAAAAAAAAAAATGAAATCGGAACATCGATTACACTAATTTATCGAAAAATCAGGAAAAAATATTATTTGTATAACAGTACAGCGTTGTTGTTGTTACAAGTGCTGTGGTGAGTGTCTTCAAGACGCGGCGAAACCAAGGTGAAACCACGTTCAGACGTTGTAGGGTTGGGCGGCCCCCCTCATTACTGACTTCGGACGTCGTTGATTGCGCGGTCTGGTAAAACAGGATAGGCAGAGAACTGTAGCGGATCTAACATCATACCTTAATGTTGGGCAGAGTACAAGAGTGTCTGAAGACGCATTGCGCCGAACACTTATAACGATGTGCCCCCGCAGGTGACTTCCATGTTCTAAGGTCATGACATCGGCATCTACAACTGAAATGGGAACTTGACCATCAGCACTGGACACTGGTGGAGAGGATTGCATCGTCTAATGAAGCGAGAAACCTTCTTCAACATGCCGATGGGAGGGCTGGAATCCGTCGTGTTCAAGGGGAACAGCTCTTTGACACCTGTACTGGGGGTGGAAGCAAGCTGATGGCTCCATTATGCTCTGGGGAACGTTCACATGGGCATCCGTACCGTACACTGGTTACAGACCATATACACCCCTTCATAACAATTATGATTCCCGACGGCAATGATATTTTTCATGAAGATAATGCGACATGTTACAAGGCGAGAAACGCAGTGGCGAGTGGCGAGTTGCAGTTGATGTGCTGGCCCTCCAGCTCACCACATCTGAATCCGATCGAACACGTCTGGACTGTGATTGATTGCGTTATGAGACCTCATCGTTCACCTCCCGGAATTTACGAGAATTGGGTGACCTGTGTGGCAGATGTGGTGCCAACTTCCTCCAGTGACATACCAATGTCTCATTGCTTCCAAGCCACCATGCGTCGCCGCTATTATCCACGCCAAAGGTGGACATTCGGGCTATTAGGTACGTGTTCATACTGTTCTGATCGATCAGTGCATCTGATGACCAAGTGCTGCCATTCCTTTTCCATTTTGATCATGTATATGCTGTGGTCACTCCCGTCTGCCAAGACGACAACTGCCACGTTTATACGAAAACTCAGGTACACTCCTGGAAATTGAAATAAGAACACCGTGAATTCATTGTCCCAGGAAGGGGAAACTTTATTGACACATTCCTGGGGTCAGATACATCACATGATCACACTGACAGAACCACAGGCACATAGACACAGCCAACAGAGCATGCACAATGTCGGCACTAGTACAGTGTATATCCACCTTTCGCAGCAATGCAGGCTGCTATTCTCCCATGGAGACGATCGTAGAGATGCTGGATGTAGTACTGTGGAACGGCTTGCCATGCCATTTCCACCTGGCGCCTCAGTTGGACCAGCGTTCGTGCTGGACGTGCAGACCGCGTGAGACGACGCTTCATCCAGTCCCAAATATGCTCAATGGGGGACAGATCCGGAGATCTTGCTGGCCAGGGTAGTTGACTTACACCTTCTAGAGCACGTTGGGTGGCACGGGATACATGCGGACGTGCATTGTCCTGTTGGAACAGCAAGTTCCCTTGCCGGTCTAGGAATGGTAGAACGATGGGTTCGACGACGGTTTGGATGTACCGTGCACTATTCAGTGTCCCCTCGACGATCACCAGTGGTGTACGGCCAGTGTAGGAGATCGCTCCCCACACCACGATGCCGGGTGTTGGCCCTGTGTGCCTCGGTCGTATGCAGTCCTGATTGTGGCGCTCACCTGCACGGCGCCAAACACGCATACGACCATCATTGGCACCAAGGCAGAAGCGACTCTCATCGCCGAAGACGACACGTCTCCATTCGTCCCTCCATTCACGCCTGTCGCGACACCACTGGAGGCGGGCTGCACGATGTTGGGGCGTGAGCGGAAGACGGCCTAACGGTGTGCGGGACCGTAGCCCAGCTTCATGGAGACGGTTGCGAATGGTCCTCGCCGATACCCCAGGAGCAACAGTGTCCCTAATTTGCTGGGAAGTGGCGGTGCGGTCCCCTACGGCACTGCGTAGGATCCTACGGTCTTGGCGTGCATCCGTGCGTCGCTGCGGTCCGGTCCCAGGTCGACGGGCACGTGCACCTTCCGCCGACCACTGGCGACAACATCGATGTACTGTGGAGACCTCACGCCCCACGTGTTGAGCAATTCGGCGGTACGTCCACCCGGCCTCCCGCATGCCCACTATACGCCCTCGCTCAAAGTCCGTCAACTGCACATACGGTTCACGTCCACGCTGTCGCGGCATGCTACCAGTGTTAAAGACTGCGATGGAGCTCCGTATGCCACGGCAAACTGGCTGACACTGACGGCGGCGGTGCACAAATGCTGCGCAGCTAGCGCCATTCGACGGCCAACACCGCGGTTCCTGGTGTGTCCGCTGTGCCGTGCGTGTGCTCATTGCTTGTACAGCCCTCTCGCAGTGTCCGGAGCAAGTATGGTGGGTCTGACACACCGGTGTCAAGGTGTTCTTTTTTCCATTTCCAGGAGTGTATTTATTGCATCTCGACTAATCGGCTAAATCATCGATATTCATCTCGTAGAAAATCTTTCCTGTAGGCGGCATTGAAGAGCTTTTAGCAAGGTTAAGAATTGAATTGTGAAATACATAGCTGTACTACTACTTTTACTGAAGATAATAGATTTCAGTCCAAGGGTCTGAAAACAAGCAACTCAGTTATGCACAGTTGCAGTGTCGAATGTATTTTATAGAATGACCCACTACTATTATTAGCTGTCTGTGACTAAAAGTGATGTGCTAACAAAATCAGAGATGGATATGTCCACCCTCTTATCACATTTTGAGATTATGTTTACGTAATACATTTTACTCCGTTATATATTTGTTACAGTAGGAATTTAAGGATATATAAAAATTAAATCTTATATTCTGAATAATTACAAGTGTACCATTCTGACTTATGGAAATACGAGTACACAAGAGTGCCTAACTTTTGACCTGAATAGTGCTTATTCTTTGTGGAAGTTCTCGCAGATGATTAACGCACTTCCTCTGCAGTTCGATATTTTCCATGTGTCTCACTTCTCAGCCACAACTAATCGAGTCAAACAATGTCATAGAGAATAAGATGGCCATGAAATTTACAGAAAAAGTCCACAAAACTACTACTGCAGAAACAGTTCTAAATAACACTACATACAAGAGAAAAAAAAAAAAACAAGAATCTTACGATCTTCAGAATTTCAAGATGCAGCCCCTCCCATTTGTTGACACATAATAATCGCCATCAGCATCAGACAACTATTACCAGTCTGTTCTTCTGACCCCACTGCTACAAGAGTCAATACAGGCCTCTTCTTTGCATAAAATATGACAGTATTAATTTCCTTGCAAATCTAAACTGACAGATTTGAAATGTTAAAACAACACGAGTACATTCACAAAGTTTTGGAATAATCTCTACCTTAATAATCTATTATCGAATATATCACATGGTTACCTGTTTCACACATTGTTTTTAAAATATCACTAGTTACCTTTCTTAAGATCACTAATAATAAATTTCAAAGCTGAAAGAAATGTGTCCATGCTACACAGTAATCTCAAGATACAACTGCTCTAATGCATCAATCGATGTTAGTTTCAGTACTTGTAACTTGAAGCGTTAAAAATCTGCGGCGTGTGGCAGATGCAAGAAAATACTACTCACTATATAGATAAAACGAAGTATAGGAAACGTATGAAGTATAGGAAACGTTTCCATAGAGGACTAGCCATTACTAATCGTCTGGCGAGATTTTTCCAAATACCTCTTTCTTCATCTATAATTTTAAGTATATCCTTCCGCTCTTTGTCAAATTATTTAATTTTTAATGTTCTTCTAGTGCTCCACATTTCACATGCTTCCAATTTTTTCTTTTCGCAGATTTCCCACCGTGCACAGTTCACACTCGTTTTCTAGGAATTCTGACTCAGATTTATGTCAGCATCTGACATCAGCAGAGCCCTTCTACTGAGGAAACCTCACTGCACCTGCGCCAATAACCTCCTGTTGTCTTCTTAGTTCCGGCCATCTTGTGTAACTTTCCTTCTCACACAGTAAAATTCTCTCACTTGCTCCTCCACTGCGAGTTCCCATTGTTGACGTTAAGCAAACCGTTATTCTCCTTCTGATTTCTGCCACTGTTGACGTTAAGCAAGCCATTATTCTCCTTCTAATTTCTTTCGGCACATTCATTTTGCGTGATGTATACTTAAGCAGCATTCCATGTTAAGAGTGGTAACAATTCCAGAATGAAATTTTCTCTCTGCGGCGCAGTGTACGTTGATATAAAACTTCTTGGCAGGTGAAAACTGTGTGCCGAACCGAGACTCGAACTCGGAACATTTGCCTTTCGGAAGTAAGTGCTTTACTGACTTTTTTTATCTCATTTTGTACTATATCGTTCGTTGAATTTGTTCGTGGCGGACGTCCGATGACACTCTTTCAGGTTGTTCGTTGATCCGTTCACTCAGTTTCTTATTACAGAGAGTAGCTAAGCCCTCTGACCGAACACGCTGAGCTACCGTGCCGGCTGCCGAGCTCCCCATGCACGACTCACGACCCGTCCTCACAGCTTCAGTTGCTGGAGCGTCCGAGTTCGAGCCTCAGTCCGGGACATAGATTTAATCTGTCAGGAAGTTTCATATCAGCGTAAACTCCGCTGCAGAGTGAATATCTCATTCTGGAAATATGCCCCAGGCTGTGGCTAAGCCATGTCTCCGCAATATCCTTTCTTCCAAGAGTGCAAGGTTCGCAGGAGAGCTTCCGTGAAGTTTGGAAGGTTGGGTACGAGATATTGACGAACTCGAAGCTGTGAGGACGGGTCACATGAGTCGTGCTTGGGTAGCTCAGTTGGTAGAGCATTTGCCCGTGAAGGGCAAAGGTCCCGATTTCGAGTCTCGCTTCGGCACACAGTTTTAATCTACAAGTAAGGTTCATTATTACCAAACTTTTTAAGAGTTCTCCAAAGTCTTCCTTATACCCTGTCAGAAAAGCTGTGTCCTACGCTTCCGTAACTGTAACGACGCATTGAGATGGCGCAGTGTTGATATAATGGTCTCGTATTTTCCATGATCCCTGCGGCCGGCCGGAGTGGCCGTGCGGTTCTAGGCGCTGCAGTCTGGAGCCGAGCGACCGCTACGGTCGCAGGTTCGAATCCTGCCTCGGGCATGGATGAGTGTGATGTCCTTAGGTTAGTTAGGTTTAATTAGTTCTAAGTTCTAGGCGACTGATGACCTCAGAAGTTAAGTCTCACAGTGCTCAGAGCCATTTGAACATTTGATCCGTGCGAGAGCGCGAGATCGATAATGTGTGTGTGTGACTCATCTTTCATAGACTCACAGGTACGTGTTTATCTTCCATGCCCGGAGGCAGCAATCGGCAGACACCGACTTACCCGGAGCGGCCGTGCTTGCCACGACAGTCGTGCGTTGGCGCAAGTACGGACTGTGTCTCCGCTTATGGGTTAGACGTGCTACTTGGACGTATAGTTCCTTGTTGTGACTGAGTGGGAGGCTTCTACTTGGGGCCTTTGTTTCTGGAACATTTCCCGCAGCCCAGGCCTGGCTGTTAACTTCGAAAAGCACCTTAAGAAGGAAGTTGGTCCAAGTGCATTAACATTCGCGTACAAAACCGATGGCTTATTCCAGGACGGTCACACAGGAAAATTATTTTGGTGAGAACCTCATGTTCCTCCAGACCTCACCAGATATTGGCTTTAAACTCTTTTTGCTACTGGTCATGGTGGACATTTTGCGTTCGTTTTCACCAGTGCCATGTATTCTGGGTGATAACATGTGCCGATTCACAGTCATATGATGATGGTTTAATATTGCGTTTTCTATTATTATCTCAGCAGTGGAAACCATCTTTTTAGTATAACTATTATTTGTTGTTCTTAAGCTTTATTGGTTTTGGGAGTGCCTTAAACAGAAAATAGTTTAACAGTTTTTACCATAAATATCTCTATCTATATTCTACTGTAGTTTCAAATCTTTGATGTCTTAGCCAACTATTTTGTTTATCTCCAGTGCTTTAATTCATCTGGTCTGATTTGTGTTGAAATTGATGTTTTAATGGTCTAAATGTTGTTTGTAATTCTGTTGTTTCCTGTCTGATACGTAAACCATTATTCATTATTCTATCCATTTGTTATTACCATTCCAAGGTTATTCAAACGCCAGTAAACCAGAATTATACTTCATTTATTGTTCTGAAAAAGAGAGTGATTAATTCCTTTAGCTTGTTCAGTTATTTCTTGTTTTTATGTTGTTTAAGAAGTTCACAGTTATTTGAGGTTAAGGTTATTCAATAGTTCTGATTCATTCGTGGATATTTGTTTTTAGTATTAAATGCAGTAAATGTTTTTTATGATGAAACATAGATACGTTTGCAAAAAAAAATATGCTTGTTATAAGTCAATAAAAAATTTGTCCTAATAAGCTGGTAAAAATTATCTTTGGTGCCTTACCACAACGCAATTCCCCCCTCCCCCCGCCACCTTATCACTCAGGATGTTGGTTCAAACTTCCATCTGTCCGTGGCTGTAAAGGATTTTTGCGGTTATTTGACGAGATTCATCTTTCAACTTCCAAGTGATACAATAATTCCCTTTTTATAACTGATCTACACATCAACTTCAGTTACTTTACGTTTCTTTGCAACACCCTGCATAACAATACCATAATAGTGTGAGCCTAATGCAAGGGTGCTCGTTTCCACAAGGAAGTCACTTGCCATAATGTGCTGATGCGGTATTGCTCAGTTGAAACGTCCCCTTTGAACAATTATACAAGACTGTGCTTAAACTGACATACAATATTTTTAGCGCAACGCAATCTGACTTTCAGAAATCCCTACAAAAGAATGGCCCTGACTAACATTAACCTACGCATTTCACAAATCGCTTACCTCACAAAAATCTTGGTTACTCGAACTACTGCAATACAGCTTGCGCCACTACTGCCAGCTAAATAAAAGATTCAAACCACGGTAGGCACTAACTACTGATAGGCATAGTTAGCAAATGAAAGATTTTAATAGAGAACAAACAATGTATTTACCTTAATAGTCATAATGTATATAGCAGTTCATGACAAATTACAAAACTCCACCATCTCTCTCCCCACATCCACCACTGCTGGCGGCTCACCTCCAACTGCGCAACGCTACGCGCTGTTCACATCCAGCTGCCGCTGCCCAACACTACTATGGCAAACTAGACACAGACTGCACACAGCACAGCCAGTGATTTTTATACAGAGGTGGCGTTACCAATAAAAAAACCTAAACAGCCTACTTACATAGCCCCCATGCTCCCCACAAAAAAATTTTACAAATTGTTTTGGGCAGTGGCCAATAATGATTTGATAAAATTTTTCATAATTACAATAACAAAGATATCAAATGCACACACTTATTGATACAATGTTGGTCAAAAGCTAAACTTTCTCACAGTCCATAAAGACAGTCCTAATCGTTCATCACAGTAAAATAGCAGTGTTTTTCTCAAAGTCTGAGCAGTAAAAGAAAATGCATGTGGAAGTAGTGGATTTCCATGCAGTCTTGAAGAAGTAGTGTTGTCCTTCCAACGGAAAGACAGTGCTGACTCTCGACATGCAGACAAGTAATGGGTCACAACAGAGCAAACCCACAGCAGAGTCAGTCGAAGTTTTGAAGAATACTGGTAGGTAGGTCATCACAGAGTAGACCCACTGTAGTCCTGATAGAGATTACAGTATACGGGTGCAGACCCACTGCAGTCCTTGTAGAAATAATGGTATTGGTGAGTCATCAAAGGTGTAGACCCACTGTAGTCCTTGTAGAGACGCCCAGCAGCCATCTGTTGCGACTGTGCAGGTGCACAATCACCATCGAAGAGTCTTGCAGAGAATATAGCAAGTCCATAAACCACCACTAGTGCACTCAGAAAGTTTTTTTTCTAATTGTCCTTAGAACCAGCAATGCTGTTATCCAGTCCCTTGCTGAATCATTAACACACGTGCAAACACTATCAGTCCCTACTTCCCACATATTGTCCATATACTATGACCAACAGAAATGTGTGCAGTGAAATGGAACTTACAAGTTAATAATATGATGAACTGGTGTCAATCACAATTTTATAACATAAGAATACAATAACAAAGGTACAAAATACACCATTAAAGAACATAACAATACAGATAACATTTGTAGTACTGGCTTTACAAAAGAATCGAAATAACATGTACATCAGTGTCACAGGAATTATGACATAAGTTCATACAAAAAAGATCAGAATAACTTTCAAAACATCAACTTCACACATGAGCATTAAAACAAAACAGAATAAATAATGTCTCAACATCTTTACAAAGTAAGTAACACAGTATTAGAAAAATTCTACAACATAAATCTTATTAGCTAAACACATAAAGACGGGAAAAGGACAAATACGCAAGGGTACACAAACACATAGTGGGATAACACAAGGAAAGGACAGGGTTTCTTTTACTGCAGTATTTTGCAAACAAAACTTTCTTTCCTTCTCGGAGATCTCCCTTCGTTCTTCATTATTTACAAAAGGTCCTATCTATACCTGCTTTCTGTATTCTATTCATATTTCTTTCAAAATAATTATTTCTCAGTGCACAATACTCATTTTGGCCCAAATCCTTTTCATATAACTTCTCAATGCATTCTTTCCCTATTCTCCATAGTCAGTTTCTTATATAGTCTACCCCTCTTAAGCTAACTTAAATCTACTGAGCTCAGATGCTAAACTAAGGGACGAGGCAATGCAGCAGCACAAAACAATTAACACAAACAGCAATGATCAAAAATACAAATGGCGAAGCAAGCAGCATAAATTACAACTAATATAAGGCAATGAGCAGCAAACAAGAAAAATAAATTCGTAGTAAACTGGCTTAGCAGAGTAACACAAAGTCAAATTCAGTAACACTATGCCTGGCAAACAGCAGCAGCAAACGATATGCTATAAACCTAAACATGACAAAGCTCAAGCAGAAAAAATTTTACACTAAAGAAAACAATGCATATTAGGGAAATGTCTATTCACATCTTAATGTCTAAGTAATTAAAGTGGTGCACCACAACAACTTATTGTACAAAAATATTACCATATACTTGAAAAGAAAATTGTGTGTGCAGTTACTGTTACTAGTCCCTTCTTATTGTTCTTTCCTTTCCAACAGCTCCTTTTTCAAATAATGTGGATCAGAAAATAATTATTTAATAAATCTGTTGACAGAAAGTGTTCACATTAGCAGATGCATTTAAGTTTATTTTATAAAACCAATGCTGCAGCATAGCTGGAAACCAGATATTAAACAAAATGAGCAATCTCTTAACTACAAAGACAATAGATGTAAAATGTTTCTAATCATTTCATTAGGCATTTTGGTAAATATCATAAATTACGAGCTCCACAGTATGCTTTCAACAAGGAAATGTCAATAGCGAGGACAATGGCCTCCCCTTTCTTTTTTTCTACCTGTGCTTCTGATGAGGCACTCACTAATGACTTGTTCTCCCGGCGTCTGACACAGCTGCGTGCCCACGACGCATTACGTGCAGGTGGTCACTTAACTTTCTTACGGAAATATTTACGACAGCAGTTTCCGCTACTGTGACAGTCTCATATAAAAATATTTCACAGGTCAAGAATTTGTGTTGCAAATGTGTAGAAACAAAATCCTATGAATATAACAGTGTCCAAAAAATTTTCAGTGGCATTGTGATACATTCACGCATTTACACACATTTCATAACTCTTAAAGTACGATTCTTGGTTTCCATCATCCTTTTCCACAAATCAGAGTCCCTAACCACTATTCATTACGCCTTACCTTATTACACATATACATATTCGTCGTCGTAAAAATAACATCAAAACACCACAGTCAAATCTCAAAATCGTCGTAGCTTCCTCCAATAATTTGAAAACCTAAAAAAATTCTCTGCTCATTTCAATAGTGTCATCTACCTCAAACGTACTTTAACAATCGTGATCCCATACCAAATACATCATTCAAAGTTCTCATAGTATCACAATGGTTCCGAAAAATATGAACAGTTTACAGAGTACAGACAAAATACAGTTTCATAAGTGTGAAGTTATCGAACTGTGTAATTGCGTAAACATCTGTCACTGACGTAGTAAAAAGAATGTTTGTTTCTCTGTCAAATAATCAGATAGCTGTGTAATTCTGTGTTAGAGAAATATGGTACCGATGTGTAAATTTGTATAAGCAAATACCATATTAGCTAGGGCTCCTTGTGCTTGCCAAACACATGATACACAAAGTAAGCGTGTACCCCCCTGAGGATAAATGTAATTATATCCTCAAGTGTTACAGATTACAGCAATGGAATGAAATGTATCACGGAAAACTTTTTTTGTTAGTCAAAATATCCACGGGTGTGCTGCCGGTCTATAGTGTCCAACGGGCACAATATTTCGGCGATCATACATGTCGCCATCATCAGGTGAACTGACGGACTGAGCTCCTGTGAACGCGCCGGCACGGAGATCCGTACGCTATGGCTGCTCAGAGGGAACTGGGTTCGGTCGCGGCGGCGGCCGATTTAAATACCCTCCGCCCGCGGCGCGCTCCCTCCGCCGTCCGCGCCCCGCGCCACGGTCGCGCGGTGGAACAGATTGCGACGGCGTCTGAGATGACGTCGGAGTGATGGCTCTGTCCGCCGTGGTCGTCACAACTATACGTTTGCTCGATTTACTCTTGATTAACCCGATCGCTGGTTCCCAAGCCTTGCTAAGATTATAGCCACAGTCACGGTTTATGAGGTCGTCATTGGTGCGAATTTCGATGGCCTCTCTAACAACGCTGTCCCAGTATCTCGACGTCTGTACCAGAATCCTCGTGCGGTCATATTCCATGGCGTGATTTTCCGACAAACAATGTTCAGCGACCGCCGACTTGCTCGGATACATCAGGCGAGTGTGGATTTTGTTAAACGCCTTGACAGCTTCAGGTTGGATGAGTCAGACATCATGGTGAGTTTTGACGTCGTTTCCTTGTTTACGAGGGTACCCCTGCGAGAGTCACTAGAATTGATTAGTCAGAAGTTTGACGAGAAGACCACTGAACTTTTTAGGCATGTCTTGACTTCCACGTATTTTCTTTTTAATGGAGAATACTACGAACAAACGGAGGGAGTCGCCATGGGTAGCCCACTCTCACCGGTGGTAGCGAATTTGTACATGGAGAACTTCGAGGAGGAAGCCCTGTCGTCATCCGTATGGAAACCTACTTGCTTCTTCCGTTACGTGGACGACACGTTCGTCATCTGGCCACATGGTATGGATAAACTCCTTGACTTCCTTACACATCTAAACTCCATACACCCCAACATCAAATTCACTATGGAGACTGAAACGGAGGGTAAATTAGCTTTCCTTGACGTCTTGGTCAACAGAAGGGCTGACGGCACCCTAGGTCATGGGGTGTATCGGAAGACTACGCACACTGATCTGTATTTGCACGCAGACAGCTGCCACCACCCTTCACAGAGGAATGGGGTACTTAAAACTCTAGTACATAGGGCGCGCACTATCTCTGACGCAGAGAGTCTACCCCAGGAATTGGAACATCTGAGAACTGTATTTCGAAAAAATGGGTACTCAGAGTGGCAGATTCAACGTGCTCTCCGCCCAACCACTGCAGCACAACCTCTTGAGATGGATGAAGTCACGAGGGAGGAGGTAGGCACTGCATTTATTCCATACACAGGCGCACTCTCGGGGAAAATCGCTCGCATTCTGAAGAAACACCGGGTCGGAACTGTGTTTTGCCCTCCAAATAAAACTCGTGCACTGGTGGGGAGCGCCAAAGATGACCTCGGTTTGAGGAAGGCCGGCGTGTACCAGATTCCGTGTCAATGTGGCAAGTCGTATATTGGTCAGACGATGCGTACCGTCGAGGATCGATGCCGTGAACACCAGAGGCACACTCGCCTGATGTATCCGAGCAAGTCGGTGGTCGCTGAACATTGTTTGTCGGAAAATCACGCCATGGAATATGACCGCACGAGGATTCTGGTACAGACGTCGAGATACTGGGACAGCGTTGTTAGAGAGGCCATCGAAATTCGCACCAATGACGACCTCATAAACCGTGACTGTGGCTATAATCTTAGCAAGGCTTGGGAACCAGCGATCGGGTTAATCAAGAGTAAATCGAGCAAACGTATAGTTGTGACGACCACGGCGGACAGAGCCATCACTCCGACGTCATCTCAGACGCCGTCGCAATCTGTTCCACCGCGCGACCGTGGCGCGGGGCGCGGACGGCGGAGGGAGCGCGCCGCGGGCGGAGGGTATTTAAATCGGCCGCCGCCGCGACCGAACCCAGTTCCCTCTGAGCAGCCATAGCGTACGGATCTCCGTGCCGGCGCGTTCACAGGAGCTCAGTCCGTCAGTTCACCTGATGATGGCGACATGTATGATCGCCGAAATATTGTGCCCGTTGGACACTATAGACCGGCAGCACACCCGTGGATATTTTGACTATCAAATACGCCGGGAGAAACTCAAGAATCACAACTTTTTTTGTATTTCAAAAATCATGAAAAATAAATGGTTTAAGTACAAAATTGATCACTCAAATGCGTGTCCTGTAGCGCTAAATGTGCGTCTTGCTGTAAGATAATTCTGTGGAAGTGTCGTAGTTATCGTCCTCTGTAAGCAAAGTTCTGCTGAAGTCAATGTACTTACCTCATCATAAACGAAAGTGAAATGCTTTGCGAATAGATATCGTAGTTATTATGTTTATTGGCGTGATGAAGAAATTACTGTACACTAACGTATTGTTGTGCCACGAAAAAGGCTGTCTCATTGTTGCTGTACCACAAAAGTTACTACTAAAACATGTTTTACTTTCCAGAAGAATTCAGAAAAACTGTGCAGATATAAAACAGATACACCGCAAAAGCAACGAGGTAAATTGTGTCACACATTAGTAGCGTCGTGATATAGTCGTGTAGCTGTCACATAAACTAACCACTGTGTCATCTGGTATCTCGCAGAAAGTACTTTAAATCCAGAATGTATTTTCAAGTAAACCAA
The DNA here is from genome assembly GCF_023864345.2 of Schistocerca serialis cubense. Lineage (NCBI taxonomy): Eukaryota > Metazoa > Arthropoda > Insecta > Orthoptera > Acrididae > Schistocerca > Schistocerca serialis. The sequence continues at coordinate 117,458,342 of NC_064639.1, read as the reverse complement.
AATGTTGCATTAAAATCTCATTAGCAGTACCAGTATATGTTTTAAGTATGTGAGCCTTATGGTCGTTACGTAATCGTGCCACTAACAAGCAAGAATGTACACACACAATAACGCTGTGTCGTCAGTTCACTATAACAATGCATTCGTAATTTCTGTTTAAAAATGTTCTCTAGGTTCTAGGGTGGATAGTTAACTTCAAAACATTGTTGCATGTTAACAGTTTCTCAGTGTGACAAAGCATATTAGTAATGTGAAGCGAAAAATTTTATGGCAAAGACAAAGTTAAAAAGCAGATTATCTTTCAATAAACGGGTTTACATGTGAAATGTGGTGTAAACCTTTACTCTTCCTAGTACGCAGTTTCAACTTCTACGCAATTATCATGCGGTATACGTCGTTAAACAATACTGGAATTTTTCTCAAGGTTAGCGTCTATGTTATTTTTCTCTGAGCCAGCCGGCGCAAGCGGCTACCTGCGGTGCGAGTCATTGTCTGTTCCTTTGCTGGCTCGCGTCGTTATTGGGATTAGGAGACCTAGCTTCTACAAATTCACGTTGTTGAAAGTGCCCTGCTCTGTTTGAATCCCGCCAGTTCTGATGAAATTCAGGTCTGTCGTTATGATTATCTCGTCTGTCGTCATGTCGGTAGATTTCATAATTTCTTTCTTGTCGGTCATGTGGTGGAGAATTTCTTCCTGAATCGTAGCTGCGCGCTGAACTGTTGCGTCTGAAGTTATTCTGTCTCCCTTGATAATAATTGTTTTGGTTCCCATATTGTCTGTTTCTAAGGTAATCTCTGTCATATTCACTACTTCGGAAATGCGATCTTTCTCTGTAACTATTATTACTCTGCCAGTAGTTGTCATATGGGTGGTGTCTGTTTTGGTCACGATTTGCTTTGTAAGAATAGACTTGTCGTGTCCAGTTGTTGTTTCTGTCATCACGGAATTGTGACGGATGTGACCTGTAGTAATTGTTTTCCTGATTTCGCATCCCGCGACTGTCTGTGTCAATTTCTAATTCTTGTAAGAGTCCCTGAAAAGCTTCAATGTCGTCTTTGCAACGTCCTGCTAAAATGATACGTCGTAAATGTTCAGGCAATTTGAGTAAGCAAATGCGGATGAGTTCTGAGGGGCTGTATGGGTTTGAAAGATACTGATTCTTGTGCAACATGTCTTCAAAATATTTCACAAGACTGGAAAATTCAGATTGTTCAAAATGTTTCATCATTATGATGCCATGTTTTACTCGGGCGTGTGTAGCTTGAGACCAATACGCTGAGAGGAAGGCATGATAAAATTCTCCTTCACTGTTACAATCGTGAATGACCGATCGCATTCTTACAGCTGGTTTATTCTCCAAGTAGCTACACATAAATTCTAATCTGTGTTCTAATGAGCAGTTGGGAGGAAAACAATGAGAGAATTGATGGAGCCATGCTTGTGGATGAATGTCGTTGCCAGAATTCTTAAATGTTTTGAATTAACGTGTAGTAATGAACAGCTTATAGTCAAAGTCATCATGTCGGCGAGTCGCATATCGGTCATTGTTACGTCGTTTCGGCGGTTCCATTTCAAAATTCGGTGCACCTTGCCAATTTCTTTCATAATTATGTGCTAAAAGCGTTGCCCTTCAACTGCTGTGGTAATCGGGCTCCACTGTTCCCTGTGAGACACTCTTTAGAACGTATGTATTTGTACATCCCCCTTAAATCCAGATACATTTTAAACAAGTGAGGTGTACACTGCTAGATGCATTCCAATTGTGTACTTACGATTTTCGCTTTCCGGTGAGTATACAGCATGAATGACCTAAAAATGTCGCAGCAAATATTGCGCAAGTGGAAAGTGCAATAGTTGTACGGTTTTCACACACATTAGGTTGGTAGTCAGCATCTCATACTGTTAACCAATAAATAGATTGTAAAAATACTTTAAAAGTGTATTTTTGTGCAAATATAATCTTTTTTAAATGTAACAATGGCTATCGACATTAAAAAACTAAAAGTAAGGTAAATTAAAATGTTAGTGGTGCTTGTTGCAGGATTCTAGTGCGAGTCTTTCATGAGATACCGTATTTTGAAATATTTCCACACTGACACTTGTTTGTGCCATTCGACCTGTGTAATTGCTAGGTTCGATGTTGTTATGTTTGCTTACTGTGTGCTCATGTGTTCTTTCAGTGATCTGCGACTTTCTAGTCCGTTAACGTGTGGCAGTCTAGGCACTAGGTCATGACTGGACGATGGGATTTACCAACGCAGAAAAACCCGACATGCTAGTGGTGTATGGAGAGTGTAGGAAGAATGGAGTTCGTTCTTGTATGTGGCAAAATATCCCAGCAGATGTCAACCATCTCGCCAGTTACTCACCGGCCTCTTCAACCAGTTCCTCGAAACTGGTAGTGTAGCACCTAGACAACCTAACAGGAGGAAACAAGTGATCAGAGAAGAGGGGGAAATTAATATTCTTGCTACCGTTCCAGTAAATCCGCATGGTAGCTTCAGCGCAATCACGTGAGAAAGTGGCATGAGCCAGGCAAGTGTCTTACGCATTCTCCATCGACATAGATTCCATCCCTGTGACAACTCTCTCCATCAAGAGCTTCTTGGAAACGATACTAGGGGACCGTGTTAAGCTCTGTACAGGGACTTTAGGAAAGGACGCTCAAGATGTATCATGTACCTTGTTTAGTGACGAAGCCACTTTACCAGCCATGGCCATGTAAACCGGTGTAATATTCACTGCTGATCTGTTGACAAACCCCGTTGGCTTCGTCAGGTGGAACGCCAGCGCCCACGGGGTGTAAACGTGTGGTGTGGGATAGTGAAGCATCAGCTCTCAGGCCCGTTTTCAGTAGACGGATCACCGAACGCACACATTATCGCTCCCTCCTAACAGGTAACCTTCCACGGATGTCAGAAGATGTTCCTCTGCAGACTAGGAGGAACCTGTGGTACCGACTTGACGGCTGTCCTGCCCATATTGCATGAAGTATTACAGCATGTCTTCACGAATTGTTTCCAAATACCGGTGGTCACTTTAAACACTACCTACAACGGTCAGTTGTCTCGTTACTGGTCAGAATCCACTTAACTAGTGTATGCACTTGTGATGGTCTATAAAGTGTGCTACAAGAGGTACTGTACAAGTGTCTGTAGGGCATCTTTCCAAAACACGCTATCTCGTAAACGACTCGCATTCGATCCTGCAGCAAATACCAGTGACATTCCAATTAATACTACTTTTAGTCGGTAAATGACAATGGGCATTGTTCTATTTAAAAAAGGTGTATGTTTGCACAAAAAAATACACTTTCTAAATATTATTACAGTATTTTGATTGGCTAACAATACGAGATCCTGACTACCAATCCAATCTGTCAAAACCGGGCATCATTTCCTAAATATTTGCTGTGCAAGTTTTAAATGATTCACCCTGCGTATGGCTTTCACTTATTACACACTTTCTAACGGTGTATTTCCTTTTCTTTGTTCCAGCGATCACGTTTTTCTCCTCTATATATTTAAATGTTTCGGCACTATAAATTGATGTATAGTATCTTCACATTCACAGTTTAAACAACTATGCCTAGTAACAGAAATTTTACATTCAAGTTCTGGTCAGCTGATAAATACACATGTACTATCACCTATGCAGCTGTACGATATCTTTTTGAAGTAAGACAGATATAACGTTTTTGACACTCGTGTAGTTCACAACTGCGGTTTTAATTCCTTTCGTATTCACATATTATAGTGTGCCAGAATGATTTATCCCTTCTACTGTTCAATAATGTAGTGACATATAACAATTTCGCACTAATTTAATTCATTTTTGTTTGCAGACATGAATTTTGCCTATTTTCACACATCAGTCACATACACACCCCGTTACCGAACTGTGTTGTGCACTTCCGTGTTTTATTTTCGAATTATTTGACAATGCAAGCTTTTCACATATCTGAATACATGGAAAACAGTAGGTGGTTTGTAATGTAACAGTCCTTTATTCTGTGAGTATTTAGTACTTCTGTTATATAATGGCTAATATGAACTCCTAGATTCAAGCATATTTTTCTGTATTCAGGGACTTGGTGATGATCAACCGGTTGTACTCCAATGGAATAAAACAGTTCTTTGTGCACAGCCTTGTTGTCTTTCAGCAATGTGTTTCATTTAATTCACGTTTCATGAAACGTTTAATCTTAATAGCATTTACTTGTTAGGACGCCATGTACGACATGAATCATTAGTAAACGCCATAGGACTTTGATGCTGTCAGAACCTCCCTCCTCTTTTCTATTAACCCTCTGAACCTGTTATTTTTCACTGAAGCTCAGGTTTTTGTAAATGAAAGATGAATCTGCGTTGTAGAACTTTTCACATTCCACCAGTCAATCATTACAAAGACTTCCGCTCCTCAAAGAAGGTTGTATGCGTGGACAAGATGTGGAGAAACCAAAGATTGCAGATGGATTATGCAATGGTTATGTAGAGCTTTCGAAATCAGATTTTAAGTTGCAAAACATTTCCAGGGGCAGATGTGGACTATTATCATAATTTGATCTTTATTAACTGCAAATTGAAAGTGCAGAAATTCCGGAAAGATAAGAGATTGACATGCGACCTGGATAAATTGAAAGAACAGTTGTTGAGGATGTTAAAGGGCGAGATACATTAGTGAACAATTGAAAGAGGAAAAAGGGAGATAACAGACAGTAAATAGGTAGTTTTGGGAGACGAAATATCGAAGGAAGCGGTGGATCAAAGAAAAAAAGTGACAAGATACAGTAGTAATTCAAGGATAACACAAGTGAAACACGCAAGAGGGAACAGAGACGTCTAAAGAATAAGACTAACAGGAAGTGCAAAATCGGAAGTAGCAATGGCTAGAGGAGAAATGCAGTACTAAGGGCTTAATGGATGCATGGTGCAGAAAAATATAAATAGAACTCTGGTGGAAAGCGAAACAACTGTATGAATATTAAGAGCTCAGATGGTAAGTCATAAGTAAGCGAAGAAGGGACCGCTAAAAGATAGAAGAAATGTATGATTATACAGAAAAAAGAAACTTGAAGAAAGTACACAGAGGCGTCAAAATCATGGGATACCTCCTAATATCGTGTCGGACTTTCTTTTTCCCGATGTACTGCAACACCTCGACGTGGAGTGGACTCAACAAGCCGTTGAAAGTCTCCTGCAGATGTATTGAGCCATGTTGCGTCTAGAGACGTCGATAATCGCAAAAAGCGTTAGCGATGCAAGATTTTGTGCTCGAACTGAGATCCAGATTATGTCCCATAAAATTTCGATCGGGTTCATGTCGGGAGACGCGGGTGGCCAAATCATTCGCTTGTTCAGGATGTTCTTCAAACCAATTGCGAACAGTTGCGACCAGGTGATATGGCGCATTTCATCCAAAATTCCATCGTTGATTGGGAATGAATGGTTGGAAATGACCTCCAAGTAGAGTATACATTTACAATCAACGATCGGTTCAGCTGGGCCAGAGGACCCAGTCCGCTCCACATAAACACAGCGCACGCCATTATGGGGCTATCGCCATCTTGCACAAGTTCTTGTTGACTACTTAGATCCATAGCTTCGTGGGGTCTGCGCCACACACGAACCCTACCATGAGCTCTTACCAGCTGAATTCGGGGCTCGTCTGAGCAGACCGCGGTTTTCCATAGTCTAGGGTCCAACCGATGTGATCACGAGCCGAGGAGAGTTGCTGCAGGCGATGTCGTGCTGTTAGCGAAGGCACTCGAGTCGGTCGTCTGCTGCCATAGCCGGTTAATGCCAAATTTAGCCGCACTGTCCTGGCAGATACATTCGTTGTACGTCCCACTTTGATTTCTGTCGCTGTTTCATGCAGTGTCCTTTGTCTGTTTGCATTAATAACTCTAAGCAAAGGCCGCTGCTCTCGGTCGTTAACTGCAGGTCACCAGCCACTGCATTGTCCGTGGTGAGAGGTAATACCTGAAATTTAGTATTCTCGGCACGCTCTTGATACTGTCGATCTCGAAATATTGAGTTCTCTAACGATTTATGAAAAGGAAATGCGTCTAGCTCCAACTACCGTTCCGCGTTCATAGTCTCTTAATTCCCGTCGTACGCCCATAATCATGTCGGAAACCTTTTCACCTCAATCACCTGAATACAAGTGACAGTTCCGCCAATGCACTGTCCTTTTATATCCTGTACGCGCGATACTACCGCCACCCGTATAAGTACATATCGCTACACTTTGACTTTTCTAACCTTAGTGTATATTGGAAAGGGTCGTGGAGGTACATGAAAATGAAATGGGAGGTAGGATGCTACGAAAAAAGTTGACGTGGTATACAGGGTGTCCGAAAAGTCTTTCCCTGATTTCCCTGATTACGTAGATTGATAACTCAGGCTAGAATTAAGATACAAATATGAAACTGGTGTCTAATTGTTTACAAACTATCAAAGTTTTTTCACACATCAGTAAATTTCCACATCGTTCAGGTCTTCTTGCTAATGACAGTACACGTCGATATGACTTTGCGGTCGAAATGCTCTCACGTATTGAGGACGATGATGGTTATCTCAGACGAATTGCCTTTTCCGATGAAGCGACCTTTTTTGTCAGTGGAGTAGTGAATCGCCATAATGTGCGCATTTGGGGTTCACAACCCCCTGGCGAGGTCATGGAGTGCACCAGAGGCAGTCCAAAGGTGAATGTTTGGTGCGCGCTATTGCACGATCGAATTATCGGGCCATTCTTCTTCGCTGAGGCTACCATTACATCTGGACATGCTGCAACCCTATGCTGTTCCTCAGCTGCTTCAGTATCACCCCCATGTCTTGTTTCAGCAAGACGGTGCTCCGCCTCATTGGGGTTTGGATGTCCGTGCCTATCTGGATACGACCTTTCCTGGGCGATGGATTGATTGTGATGGGCCAACGGTTTGGCCTCCACGCTCTCCTGGCATGACCCCATTAGACTTCTTTTTATGGGGTTATGTCAAGGACGAGGTCTACCGAACACGTGTACCAGATCTTGAAACTCTGCGGCAACGGATAACCACAGTGGTTAAATCGATCCCTCCAGTGATGTTGTCTAATGTGTGGACGGAAACTGAATATCGCCTAGATGTGCTACGAGCTACCAGGGGGCTCATGTGGAAGTTTACGGATGTGTGAAAAAAACTTTGATAGTTTGTAAACAATTAGACACCAGTTTCATATTTTTATCTTACTTCTAGCCTGAGTTATCAATTTATGTAACAGGGAAACACTTTTCGGACATCCTGTATGATCTTTCTATGTCAAAACCAGACTCGTACAGCAGCCAGTCTTTAGTTACAAGAGTTGGAAGACATGAAGAGGAGACAATAACGGAGAAAGGGATGAGAGAGGATTTTACCGTATACGTCGTATCATTCAGACTGTACAATGGCAAGCAGCAAAATATATCAAGAAGAAATTTGGGAGGGAATTGAAGATTCGAGTGGAAAAAAAAAAAATCATTAAGGTTTGCCAATGATACTATATTTCTGTCAGAGACAGCAAAGGAGTTGGTAGAACAGTTGAACGAAATGGATAATGTCTAGAAAAGGGATTATAAGATGAGCATCAACGAAACTAAAGCAAGAATAAAGGAGTGTGTCGATCTGAATGCGGCGATGATGAAGGGAATTAGATTAAGATATGTGACACATCAGCGGTAGATCAGTTTTGCTGTTTTGGTAGGAACATAACTGAAGACGACCTAAGTAAATAATGCAGACTGGCTAAGCCGTGTGCCGGCTCCTATCGATACCTGTGGAGAGTCTTGCTCGTCAATTGTTTGGTACGTCTCCTGGCGGGGAAGAGTGCAGAGGCACCACGCATTTCAGTGGGTGCCTTTTACCGGCAGTTCACTTGGATATGGAACGGTGTTATCAAGCAGTGTTGTCCGGAAGCTTGTTGCGTCGCAGGTTCGTACCAGCCAAAGTCTAAACTTGGCTGCCACTTGCTGAGGCACATACGCACATGATGATTTATGGCCATCTCATCTGTGCTGCCACACTGTGTTGAATCTGGTGAGCATTAATCTTGAGAATCTGAGCCAGTGTGACTTGTTCTGTACAAGACCAGTTTTCATTGCATTGTTACTGGCCGTGGTTTGGCGATATTAGAAGTATTTCTGTTCGACGTTAATTTAAGTGCCTGTTCTGGTGGTGGAGTCTGTTATTTTTTTGGCTAGTTTACAGAAGTTCACCGACTGAAACTAAAACCCAACCAGTTCCTGGTGTCACATAAACTGAAAGTAAGTCTTCCTGTGGATTACTATGTTCAGGGTACTGCCAAGTGCAGCTTCACTGGTGTTTATTCTTGGCACGCATTGCATCTTTTAAAATTCATTGCAGTTATGTTTCTGATGTATTAGATTGTATACCGTATGTGTGTCTTTGCTTTCTGTATCTTATGTTCAAGAGGTCCATTGGCGCTAGGCGTATCCATAAACTGTAAGGCACACACACCACTTGTACGGAACCAACTTTATTTGGTGTGTCCCCTTGTTACACAGGACCTGCTTATTGCTCTTTCATCTGAAAACTGTCCGTCTACCAGTCTTGCTAGTGACCAGATATTTAGAGTTGTAATTGAAGTATATCGCTCAGAAATAGTTAACCTGAATGAGGAAGTTTATTAGGAGATGAGACCTAAGGTAAATAACTGTGCACAAACGGATTAACTAATGCGATGACATACTAAGGTTCAAAATGGCTCTGAGCACTATGGGACTTAACTTCTGAGGTCTTCAGTCCCCTATAACTTAGAACTACTTAAACCTAAGCTAAAGACATCACACACATCCATGCCCGAGGCAGGATTCGAACCTGCGACCGTAGCGGTCGCGCGGTTCCAGACTGTAGCGCCTAGAACCGCTCGGCCACCCCGGCCGGTTGACATAGTAAGGAACTAGCTGCGGATCCTAAAGTGAAGAATTCTGTAATGTTAAAAAATGAGATTACTTGAATGTATCAGCAGAAATAACTTTTAAATGAACATGTTAATTTATTCAAGTGTGAAACACAAACATGAAAGTGATGTAACTATCTGACAATACTAAGTTAACATTGCAAAAGAGCACTATATGGTTTACACTAAATGAACCTGCTGGATCACTTTAAAAGTTTCGTGGCATTCGCTACACACAGAGATGTTCTAAAATGACATGCAAGGTTGTAACTAAACGACTAAAGTGACTGCCTGAATTTTAGACTGGAAAACGCACGCATCTACCAGTGCATTGGTGGACGTGGGGCAGATGATCTGACTGAATTCTGACCAGGGACTGTCCAAAGATGCCGGTGCTGTTAATAGTGCACACTATAAATTGTGAATATGACACGTTGAGACTGTTCCTGTCGCGACGACTTCTATGACAGTGGTTCCCAACCATTCTTAGACCACTACCACTGAGTGCAATCAGACATTGGCTAGTACCATCTCCCCCCTCCGGCCCCCCTTTCTTGCATCTGTGTCCCCCCTCCTTCCCCACATTATCTACGACATTAGCACATAACAAACTGTAGATTCAACGCTTTTATTTTTAAAATGGTGAAAGATGAATGATATTTAGTTCGCGCGTGTGTGTGTTAGATTCATCGCAAATGCTACCCAAAACTCCTTCTCAGAAAAGAAGGCTAACTATCCACAGTGAGAGTACACACTTGTTGCAAAACATTCTTTCCCCGCATTTCTTCGCTCCACTGCGGCTCTTGCTTGACCTGCACACTGCAATCCCACTTAAAATTAAACAAATTCAGATGAGTGTACTATACGTACTGTTCGTAAATGACGATTGCTGCACTCCTTACGTCTGAACTGGCAGAAACTGGAAGCTTCAGGCTGTTAATGCTTTGTGTCTGGCTAAAGCTACTAAAAGTAATAGTACTCGTAATAATAATAATAATAATAATAATAATAATAATACTGTCTACAGCACTATAGGAGCCCTTACGTAGCTCGAAGCGAGTAATGAAGCAATTTCTGGACTACTGCAGTTACTCTCTGCAACTTGGAGAAGACATTTTCTTGAGATATTTAGCATTTGTTAGTGTATGTCTCACTTTTATCATCAGCGATGTACGGAGCAAAGCACATCATATGTGTGTAGTTTGTGGACTACGTGAGGAGCCTGTAACCCGTAACCTACTAACTGAGATTAAATAGTTATTGATAACTTATATAATCAATATTAGAGTCTTACAAAATTGTGAAGATAGTAATGATTTTTGAAAATAAGTAAGTTTCGTGACTGAAACAGAATTGAATCGTTTAGTTTTTTGTCCCTCAGAAAATTTTATTTTACACCTCAGGGGGTAATTGCACCCAGGTTGGGAGCCACTGACCGTTGGAGTACTGCGAGGGGGTCGTACTATCATCAACATGAAGTATGGAACCCCAGTCGGCTGCGTAAGTGGAGTCCGCTACAACAGCAAACCGTTCAGCTCCAAGACCGACGTTGAATTCTCTGTCTTCACCGCACCACAACCCCGGATAAATTCTCAATTTTCTATCTGCATCCTACAGCCTGCCAATCATTCTTTAAAAACTCTCCGTCCGCCAATGGCGTAGTTGCTTCTTGCGGAAAGGTCCCAAGAAAAATGTGCATTCTTAAAACTTGAATAAGTTTTGGAAAAAACTTCTCCCTGCGGTCCGTCTTTGTTACCTCACAAGCATTCTTGCCAACGATGCTTTTCCGTGCCCAGCATCTAGCCTCCCATCACAGATCCTACGAATGCAAAAAACTGCGCTTGGGGCTACGCTCTTATTTTGCAGCATACCATGTGTCTTTCGGAATACACTGTTCTAAACACGGCAGAGCCTGCCTGCCACCAACTGGTAAAAGTTCTTTCTGCCTGGCTACTGAACTGCAGTCACGTCATAAATGAAAAATAGTGCTGGTCCCCTGCGGCTTGCTCAGTAGTGCAACTTTCATGTTGACAAAACCTCAAGCTACGTGACCTGCCTTCCGCGAATGCTGGAGTCCCTGCTGGCTGGTCGGACCAGCTTATTTCTTTACGTCAGACACTGCCTTGCATGCCCCCAATCCAGGGTATCAACTGTTCCAAAGTTCTCTTAGAAACCTACAGAAAGAGAAGTCTTGGTTGGTTGGTTGGTTTGTGGGATTAAAGGGACCAGACTGCTACGGTCATCGGTCCCTGAGAAGTCTTGCACCATATTAAATGTAGTTAAGACAAGAAGTTAGAGGTCAGTACATAGAATTACTGCAGTTAAGTTTGCATTTCTACGCTACTATTGTAATAATCCATCTCCTCATTATCCTCTTATTTCAACATAATTCTCAAATTATACGAAAAGGAACACGCCAAATGGCTTGCAACTTTTCGATTTTATTGGTTTTAAAACTGGAATGATAACTGTAATTGCTTACTTCAAACTATAGCGTTAATGGGCAATGTTTTAAAAGTACTTTTTATTAATTTTAGTTGACTGCTGGGCCTACTAAAAGAGTTTTTTTAAACAATTAACTACAGTTTTGTCGATTCAGAATGGTTTGTTTAAATTGCATTTAAATAAGTGAAATGTCTTTTAAATAAATGTGCAAATTTTGTTTGTGGAGAGCTGTGGAAAATAAAAGAGATTGTTGAACAAATTTTTTTTTCTCTCCTGCTGTGTGCAATTCCTTCACCATATCCCTGGTAACAGCAAGAAAAGTGTTCCAGAAAAAAAAATTTAAAAATGGCATGGAAGAACGTTTGTAAGTCTTTTGTGGAAGTGTCTACAAACATCATAGATGGGGCCCAAGACTTGGCTACAGAAAGCTGGTTCAAGTGAGTATAGATGAAATGCGTGGGCTAGCAGGACAGAGTGGATTAGGCTGTGGAAAGCGGCCAAAATGAGTTCCTGTCAGTTGCACTCAACACACAAACTGTATTTATCAACATACAATATTACAACAAGAACGCAAAACACTCAAAACTTCAGTCGACCTCCCTTCATTAACTTTAGATCGGCTGAAGGCCACGTTCAAAATCCAAGACACAAGGCTTTAGTAAAATTGAAATACAAAGTTCATCTGGAGGTTTATACCAAGAATATTTTCTAAATCTTCAATCTAATCGGCTGAAGGCCTTAACTTAAAACATTTTATATAAAATAAAGACTAACAATCTCATGCCTCGAGGGCATACTGATACTCGGCTGAAAGCCACACATCAACCAAATAACTAAAATCCAAACAGGGAAATTACTACATAACGCACAAGGAACAGCGCTCAATAGTTTCCAAGGGACCTGCGATTGTAACACTAACGCCAGTTTAGATGAGATAGCCAACTGACCAACAATCTCTTAATCGGGAGGCAACCCAACCGACAGACAGCCGACGAACCAACCAACTACCTGATTTCGGCCACCAGACCAACGGCACTACAACCAAAATGCCAGCGAGCCGAGTAGACCAGTAACACTCGACTTCAAATATTGGTGTGTTAGTAAGCCAAGGCACAATAAATACTGACATACATGAACATGGCAAAGGCTGTGGAACTGCACGCCGTGGCGGACAGTATCAACACGGAAGAAAACACTCACTCACTGTTCTGTCGCAGCCGACCAACTGGCGACTGCAGTATGTGGACAGTATTACAGCATTTAAAGCATCGCTCAGTCGAACTGACACATGGTACACAGTGTTCCACGAAACACTGGCACAAGAAACTTGAACACTCGTAAAGCGAATCACTGATGAACAACTAGAACAAATCACAGGTGGACACACACAAAACCGAAAGACGGGAGGACGACGGTTCAATCCCGCGTCCGGCCATCCTGATTTAGATTTTCCGTGATTTCCCTAAATCTCTCAAGGCAAATGCCGGGATGGTTCCTTTGAAAGGGCACGGCCGACTTCCTTCCCCGTCCTTCCTTAATCCGATAAGACCGATGACCTATCTGTCTGGTCTCCTCCCCCAAAACAACCCAACCCGAAAGACGATCGGTGACGAAATACACTTCGCCTGACCAGAAGACCGACCAGCAGCCAACCAAGGTCGTTGCCACTCAAACCATGTGTGTCAGCAACGGTCGGGAGAGTCTTGACTACCCGGAGCACACTGCAGCTCCAACTCGACTCAACCCAATGTCCGTCCAGAACTGGGAGACACGGCGATCCCGGCACACTGGCTCGGACCCAATCATGCAGAGGTAACTCTTGCCCATTGGCCACGACGTCTCCGCACAAGAAGGAACCGAGCCACGTGCAGCAAGATGACCCAGTGACGATACCCAGAAACGGTCAAAAGACCAAACTCACGTCGCTCAAAGGGGTGACCAACTGAACGACCAACCAACGGTCGATCCCGTTGCCATCTCCGTCGGACAGTTCATCCTGTGTCGCGAGGGGACTAGCGCTCCGTCCCCGACTGCTGCTACGCCCTGACTGCACTTCTGCCGCGTTCCAACTACCCCAGTTCCGATCTCCCTTCACGACACACGACGACTGGGAAATAGTATCGGTTGCCCAGAGATAGTACGACAGTGCACTTATCGTTACACGCTGCTGCTGCTGCCGCTCGCGGGCAGGCAAGACAGCAATTCAGTGACACAAGTAATTGAAATTAAAATGACGAGGTGGCCGTACGGTAAAAACAAGATGTTAAATAAGGATGGCACGAACATGAGCCACGCACGGCTCAATAGGGTTCACGTGCTGTGCAAAGAAGGTGCATCCAGCGGATATAAAAACGTGAAGAGCTGAATCAAACCAGTCTTTAGACCGAAGATCACCACAGTAACAGAAAAACCAGCGCTGAGGGACTCACAAAGTCTGAGTCTCCAATAGTTTGTCTGATTTGTTCCAATTATTGCAGAGCTTCTAGTGAATATTCAATATTTGTAACTGAAGAACCACATTTTGCTAGAAGATTTATTCAGAAATAGATGGGCTGTTATAAAGGCTTCTAGGTTTCTAGTTTCTAGCTTATATTAAATCCAAGCCCGCATCTCGTGGTCGTGCGGTAGCGTTCTCGCTTCCCACGCCCGGGTTCCCGGGTTCGATTCCCGGCGGGGTCAGGGACTTTCTCTGCCTCGTGATGGCTGGGTGTTGTGTGCTGTCCTTAGGTTAGTTAGGTTTAAGTAGTTCTAAGTTCTAGGGGACTGATGACCGTAGATGTTAAGTCCCTTAGTGCTCAGAGCCATTTGAACCATATGAAATCCAATTCGGACATGTCCGTAGCATCGAATGCAAAATTTTTCTGCAGTAAAAGCTTCTGTCCACCCGGTGGCCTCCGTCTGAGGTTTCGCTGGTGGATGTGACGGGCAAGCTGATGATCCACTGTCATGCTAGCTGCCAACTTGTTGCACGATGAGGACAGGCTGTGTTACACATTCCAGCAGTCAGTGGCTGATTCCGTTAGGACCAGCAGCGATCTCTGCGCCGCCACAATCTGCCCAGTTACGCAAGACCAGTCAACAGCCTTATGTAATATCAAATTGAGCGCGAACTCCAGGTCAATTCCGGGAGCCAAATAGTGCCTCGCTGACAAAGGGCAATGGCGATTTTTCATTTCAGAGTAATCTGTCGCAACAGAAACATTGTATTTCTGAATTATAATCTTGTCTTTAATAAATCTAATCCAGAGAATTTCCAACAAGTGTAGTAATTCTTAGATAAAATTCTATTGAATTCACAAATACGAAATCCATGTTCCCACTGTCTCTTGCAAATCGACTGCTTCAGATGAGAACTGTTTTACAGACTGAAACCTAAAAGGCTATTTAATCAAAGTTAACTCTGACTGAATGCAACAACTACATTCAAATGCTACGTGGTCGGGCCTGCAAGTTTAGTCGGTCCCGGCACAGTAGCTCAGCGTGTTTGATGAGGGGACTGGGAACCCTTTATAATATTAAAAAAGACTAAGTTCTCACCGACAGATTGTGAAAGATGTCAATTGACATGCGCAAAGAATCACTGAGTATGTAACGACGAAGCATAAGATCTGAAGACAAAAAAAGGCAGTAAGGTGCTTGGATGGAAAGCGATAGTCGTGGGATCGAATACCACTCACGCCACGCAGTTTTCAGTCTGCGTTTTAACCCAGCCTCCAGCTCTCAACGGCGTGAGGAGTCGCCAGAAGTGATACGTGGTTCGCATTCCACGTGAAACCCTAGGTCCCATCCTCCAGGATCGATAAATGGAGTGGTTTAGAGACGCGCAGGTCAAAGAAGTGGCGCCCAATTGATGCAATTGACCACTGAGCCCCTCGTGTTGAAGGTTAGCCACTGTGTACAATTTACCTGACATTATCCGTCGCTTACCATACATTTTTATATGTATTAACATTATCAGCGTCGAAACTTCCTGGCAGATTAAAACTGTGTGCCAAACTGAGACTCGAACTCGGGGCCTTTGCCTTTTGCTGGCAAGTGCTCTACCATTTGATCTACCCAAGAACGACTCACGACCCGCCCTCACAGCTTCAATTCTACCAGTACCTCGTCTCCTATCTTCCGAACCTCAGTGAAGCTCTTCTGCGAACCTTGTAGGACTGGCACCCCTGGAAGAAAGTATTATTAGCGTTCTCCAAGTGGTTCAAGTTTTCTTATTTGCTTTGTCCTTTAGAATTGTCCGTAGCGTTACCAATGTGTGTTGGAAGACAGAACCGCCCCTTATTCACAGTGAAATACAGATTTTGTGCGGCACAGCTTCCATCAACTAATCCTGCACAGTTTCTTATGAGAACACCGCTCATCTTAATTTTCATAGTTTCTTAGAAAAAACTTTTTGAAGCAGTTGATAAATTTCAGTCAAGCAAGAGTTCAAAATATCTTGATTCCGATTTCTGTCAGTTAATTAAAAGATCAATAAAGCTATATCGATTCCAAAATTGATCTTCAGTTTCGTAAACTTCTGACGAAACCTAATCCTTCGATATACATCACGATAAACATTCTATAAGATTTTTACTCTAGTATTTTTCTAGTAATTTTTTTTATTTTTACTTTATTTTATTTTGTTTTGTTTATAGCTCTTACACCACCTTTCATCCCGGTTAAATCAATGTATTATAAACATCATTTTGATGCACTGAAGAAAGAACTGAGAGAAAAACAACACCCAAAACAGTCATTGATCCAACGTATCCCAAAGAGAGTGAAACGAAAGAAGAAGAAAATCAAAGAAACAGAAGGGAGTTTAATCAGTTAAACTTCCAATTTGAGTGTGTGGCGTCTCCTTGGAACACGACAGTCACGCCTGCTGACGGTGAAGGTACTTTTATCTCGAAGCCACTGTGGCGACAAGGGTACGCGATGGAATCGGACGTTGTGGAGAACGACTTTGATAAAGGCGATGAGCAGCTGTTCCATTACCGTGAGCTTCGCCATATTGAAGGATCATGTCGGTGTACTCAATCATCTTGCTCTAACACTCACAGACACGTCAATGAGGCTCGAACAAGGTCAAAGAAGTAGGGCAGACGTCAAATGACATCAGTTGGTGCGTTTCTGGACATGGATTCCAGTCAAAATAGTGTCTACGCTGTTCCCTCTACAAGTCCAAGAATTTCCGAACGCCCTCTATAGGTAACCTCTATAGGTGTGATTATCCCTTTCAGTTCTGCTCACTTTGACAGGTAGAAAACGTGATTATTTTACGTTCTAATTATTAAACTTCCAAAACCTCCTGCGAACAGAAGAAACTGGACTTCAAAAGAATATACGCAGAGGCATAGCTGCTAACAACGGTTTCCAAATAGCAATTGCTGATAAGATATGTACTAAAATGGCCGAAAAGAACTGGAATTTACTAAATGGGATTAATCTGTAAGGTGGACATTAATATAGACTTCAGTAATAATAATACCTTATCTAAATTACTTATATTCTCTGTAGACCGCTCAGATCCATTACTATCAGACATTAATAAAATTACATTATACGATTGCGGTTCATTGTATATTTGGTCAGACTGGTAGATCCTTTAAAGGAAGATTCCATGAGCATACTACCATAAAAAATTCCACATTTAAAGAAAACTTGAAAACGACAAAACACATGGCTACTAGCACTGAAAAAACGTGGAAATTTTCATTGACAACGATTGAACAATGGATACATTAGAGGACGTTGAGATCTACATACATGTAGAAAAGATTCTAAAAAATTATTAAATGTACAAACTGAATAAAAAAACAAGCCGTTGTTTGAAATGTTTAGTAACTTTTCGCTTACTTAAAATGTTTATCTCATTCTATGTATACAGGGTGGCGCATTGATCGTGACCGGACGAAATATCTCACGACATAAGCGTCAAACGAAAAAAATTAATAACGACGAAACTTGTCTAGCTTGAAGAGGGAAACCAGATGGCGGTATGGTTGGCCCGCTAGATGGCGCTGCCATAGGTCAAACGGATATCAACTGCGTTTTTCTAAATAGGAACACCCATTTTTTATTACATATTCATGTAATCATGTATTTGTGATAGATGGTGCTCTAGTAGTCACAAACATATGGCTCACAATTTTAGACGAACAGCTGGTATAGGTAGGTTTCTTAAAATTAAAATACAGAACGTAGGTACGTTCGAACATTTTATTTCGGTTGTTCGAATGTGATAAATGTACCTTTGTGAACTTATCATTTCTGAGAACGCAAGCTGTTACAGCGTGATTACCTATAAATACCACATTAATGCAATAAATGCTCAAAATGATGTCCGTCAACCTCAATGCATTTGGCAATATGTGTAACGACATTCCTCTCAACAGCGAGTAGTTCACCTTCCGTAATGTTCGCACATGCATTGACAATGCGTTGACGCATGTTGTCAGGCGTTGACGGTTGATCACGATAGCAAATAGCCTTCAACTTTCCCCACAGAAAGAAATCATGGGACGTCAGATCCGGTGATCGTGCGTGCTTCGACGATCAATCCACCTGTCATGAAATATGGTATTCAATACCGCTTCAACCGGACGCTAGTTATGTGCCGGAGATCAATCATGTTGGAAGTACATCGCCATTCTGTCATGCAGTGAAACTTCTTGTCGTAACATCGGTAGAACATTATGTAAGAAATCAGCATCATTGCACCATTTAGATTGCCATCGATAAAATGGGGGCCAATTATCCTTCCTGCCATAATGCCGCACCATACATTAACCCGCCAAGGTCGCTAATGTTCCACTTGTCTCAGCCATCGTGTATTCTCCGGTGCCCAACAGTGCATATTACCCCGGTTTACGTTACCGATGTTGATGAGTGACGCTTCGTCGCTAAATAGAACGTGTGCAAAAATCTGTCATTGTCCAGTAATTTCTCTTGTGCCCAGTGGCAGAACTGTACACGACGTTTGAGATTCCCGATTCAAACAAAATGGTTCAAATGCCTCTGAGCACTATGGGACTTAACATCTATGGTCATCAGTCCCCTAGAACGTAGAACTACTTAAACCTAACTGACCTAAGGACATCACACAACACCCAGTCATCACGAGGCAGAGAAAATCCCTGACTCCGCCGGGAATCGAACCCGGGAGCCCCGCCGGGAAAGATGCCCGATTCTCGCGCAATTTGTCTGCTACTGATGTGCGGATTGGCCGCGACGGCAGGTGAAACATCTACTTGGGCATCGTCATTTGTTGCAGGTCGTGGTTGACGTTTCACATGTGGCTGAACACTTCCAGTTTCCTTAAATAACGTAAGTATTCGGCGAACGGTCCGGACACTTGGATGATGTCGTCCAGGATACCGAGCAGCATACATAGCACACGCCCTTTGGGCATTTTGATCACAATAGCCATACATCAACAAGATATCGACCTTTTTCGCAATTGGTAAACGGTCCATTTTAAGACAGGTAATGTATCACGAAGCAAGTATCGTCCACACTGTCGGAATGTTACGTGATACCACGTACTTATGGGTTTCTTACTATTACAGCGCCATCTATCAATAAGCGAAAAAAGTGGTCCAATTAAAACATTCATATTTCTTTATGTACTACACGAATATGAAATAAAAAATGGGGGATCCTATGTTTAAAGAAACGCAGTTGATATCCGTTTGACCTATGGCAGCGCCATCTAGCGGGCCTACCATAGCACCATCTGGTTTACCCCTTCAAGGTAGACGAGTTTTGTTCTTTGT
This sequence comes from Schistocerca serialis cubense, assembly GCF_023864345.2. Taxonomy (NCBI): domain Eukaryota; kingdom Metazoa; phylum Arthropoda; class Insecta; order Orthoptera; family Acrididae; genus Schistocerca; species Schistocerca serialis. The sequence continues at coordinate 117,439,197 of NC_064639.1, read as the reverse complement.
AGTTTTTTCGTTTGATGCTTATTTCATGAGATATTTGGCCCGGTCACTATCAATGGACCACCCTGTATATCGTCTACCACGTGCGCATTTGTAAACCATAAATCTTCAGTTATCTTCTTGGTATCACCACATTACAATTGTTTACTGTAACAAATTTTCTATACACATTCGTAGCGTCTTACTCCACATTTCTACTCCCTCCTACCCCTGCCTTCTCGCTCCCTCCCCTCCATCTTTTTCACCCTTCCACCCAAATTGGTTTCTTGGTGCTAACGTCCACCAGGACTGCAACCACTTTTATTAATATTACTTCATACGTTCACTGGCTTGTGGTTGTGTGTGTGCTTGTGTGTGTGTGGTTTTTTTAAAATTACATTACATCGTGACTACGCTTGCGGTCTGTTTAGTACACTGTACGTTCCCTTCTTTTAAAGTAATACGATTCCATATTCGTTTGTTTTATGGCGGCTATGTGTTGTATGGACCCTGTCGAGCACTGTCTTCGTCAAATGTGGACCATTACGTGATTATCTTCGACCTTCCTCTTTGAAGTCTTGTGCTGGCAATTGTCGTAAGAGGTGTGAATCGTCGACATCTACCGAGAAGGTACGCCTTCGTGTATACCCATTTTTGTGTCTGTGTGCCACGCATCCGTGCTTTATCCTGTGTTTTACCTCGCAATTTTTAGAAGTATACGGAAACCAGGTGGATGTTGTGGTCCCAATAATAGCGGAAACGACTAGATGACTTACCTAGTTCACTGTTATGTTTCTTCCTATTTATTTGATTGCTAGATATTTCTCGTAACAAACTAGTGGACTCTATAACTGTATATCCCATGGGTCAGCCACTTTAACATATTACATAATTTCTCTATTTTAAATATATTTTTGCAAGTCTTATATGACATGAGGGTTCATAATCTATTATTTTTACTGTTATTTTGACTTAGACTTATGTTCTTGTGACCCTCGATACTACTTCTTTTCCGCGTAGCAAGGCTTGATTTCGTTATGTGAAGTAATTTATCCATTGGGCTTTCCTGACGTATGCTCCCACGTTTAAGAGCTACTGTCATCTACATTTTAACAAAAGGTTGCCCTCTTGTGTCCCTAGCCATATACTACTTTCTTAGACTGAGAGTTCTCGATTAGTAGAGAAATACTTTTAGGCATTACACGTGTTGCCAAGCAACACGCACTTGTAGTATAGGCGTGATAATGGTGGTACATAACCAGCTGTGACTATTTCTTACCTCCGTATACTTATTTTTATGTGACGTTTGATCATTGGATGTTTTTATTGCATGCGTTAGTATACGTCATTATTTCTTGTAAATTTGTCTTGTTTGATGTTCTTCTTCGTCAATCGGCCTCTTTACAATTTAGCTTCCGAATTTAACCATTTAAATCACGTTGCGGTTTCACTGACGTTGGACGGCGTCTATACACAATGCTGCTTCATACTACCATCATTTTACTGATGTTCTCTCTTTCTCATATTTATGCATTTATTACTTCATTTATTCGTTTTTCAGTATTTATACATATTCAGAGGGGAATTCTCTGTCCTCGTGACGTTTCTTTATAGTATGACCGCTGTATTTTCAATGAAGGCCTTTCTGGTTACTACTTTATAGAAACTTTTGCTGTATTTCGTAATATTGTATTTTGTTTAAGCGGTACTATGGATACATGAAAACTCAGTAACGTATGTCTGTATGTCATACACTGTATTTTGCCGTATATGTTTATACTTTTTACTAATGCATATTGGAACACGTATGTTGTGTGGCGGCGATGGCGAGGCATTGCAGAGTCTCTGACCAGAGAGCCATTTATCGTGGCTAGTCTGCGCTTGACCGCGCGAGAGTTGCGAGCGAGACTCTGTCAGTAGTAGTCGTGCAGTACAGTTGCGAGCAGTAGTCAGTGGGCAGTCTGTGAGCAGGGCTGTCTGTCGGTAGCAGTAGGCCAGAGTGGTCGGTCCGCAGTAGTAGTCGAGTACAGTTGTGTGTGAGGAGTCGGCAGGCGTCGACATGGCACTCTGGTCAAGATTCAGGATGAGGTATATTATTTTTAAATGCGCTCAGCTAATAATGCAAATTAACTGTAACTAATTTGTGCAATAATCGCCCCAATAATAATTTTGGTTTTCAAAGCAATATTTTTAACAAAAGAACTATTCAATTGAACGAACGATTTCCTTCCATTTCCTTTAAAGAAAAGTTTCAATTAAATTTCAAAAAAAAATATTTAAAAAAATAATACTTGCAATGCATTTCCTCCAAGCCGTGGCCAACAATAAGAGCAGAACTTTGACATGCAGTTTCGAATGAGGTAAGAAATTAATTATGATTTTTTGCACAGGGCCAAAGACCGATATTTTGGTTTAATTGAGTTTACATTGTCAATGAAGTCTCATTAGCATTGAATGGTTTTTTCATCATTTTCGTGACAGCTTACACCTTGAGTCAGATTGCGATTCTCATTTTTATTGTCATTAAATTTAATTGCTAGGGAGATTACGCTTGGCTCCATTTCTATTAAATATTGTCTTTTAAATTTTTTGTGGGGAGGTTACACTTGGCGACACCCAGTCCAGGATCGTATTTCGTTGAGAATCTTTTGAAAAACAGTCAGATATCTGCTCTTCTTTGCTTAGATATAATTAGGATTTGGCGCAACGCTTTTACTAATATTGTGACTTTCTTTCTACAGGTCAACGTCAATTCGTTGCTCTTGTATTTGTGTGTTGTTTTTGCATTGTGCTTATTTGTTTTGTGAATAATTGTGACTATTGCAAAAATGCCGCGAAAGACTGTGAATAGTGTATCGCGAGGTATTATGAATGAAATTACCGACTCAAACAACTTTACCAATAGGACTTGTGACACGCAGTGTCATGATGACAATCCTGCGTTCACTGACAATCAGTGCATTCCAACCAATAATGATGACTTTTACCCTAATAATGAACAAACGAACTCAATTGTCTCTTCTGTTAATTTGACGACAATTGATGACGCGGGACGCTCTATTGTAATGAGCGCTGCCCAGCCTAACATACCCGGTTCGGAAAATTCAAGTGATGTACAGACAAATTTTTCTAATGAAAGTGATCAGGATACTCAAAGTAGGACGGATCTATTTAATTCCGAAACAATGACTGATTGTGTACATTCGACTGACAAATCTTTTTGTAAATTACAGAATGACCAAATGGTTACAGAAAGTGAGATAATTCCAGATCCACCACTAAACAGCACAGATAATAGAGTAGATAATGTTACATTGGGTCAAATTATGGCAATATTGCTACAAAATAGTAAAAAACTAGAGAATACTGATGAAAAATTCAAACAACTTAGTGAACAGAACAAACAAGATAACGAAAATCTCAAACAACACTTAAATGATAAAGTAGACAACAGTTCCAAACAGCTAAATGATAAATTAGACAACAGTTCCAAACAGCTAAATGATAAATTAGACAACAGTTCCAAACAGCTAAATGATAAATTAGACAACAGTTCCAAACAGCTAAATGATAAATTAGACAACAGTTCCAGACAGCTTAGTGAACAAATTAGAGACGTTGCCGCACAATGTCATGACACTAAGGAACAGTTACGCGAGGAAATTGAGGCTTATTCAAGAAAAAGTAGCGAAGAAATTAAGTCTGTTGCTCAGGAATTAAGGGAATTGCAAACAGCTGCAACAGAAACACTCAGAGACGAAATTAGCGGAGTCGCTAAACAATGCTCTGAAAAAGCTACATAATTACGGGACGAGTTTAAAGCAATGACGGTAGAACTTTCGCGCACAATGGACACAAAGATAGACGCGAAATTCGACCAACAGAACACTCAGATTGACGAACGCTTTAATCACCATATACAAAACAGTGATACGCGTTTCCGTAAATTAATTCAGGATCAAAACAAAGTAAAACGACAAGTAATGGAAACAATCACAGCACAGAGACAAGAAGACAAACGTAAAATGTTTGCGAAGGCAAAAACGTATGTAGACAATAATATTGCGACAGTGTCCGACGAAATTAATACCATCAAACAGTCGAACACAGAATTACGTGACGAAATTTCGGATCTTAAATCGAAAACAGACACATACACAACCGATTTTCAAACAGTGACCGACAGACTCGAACAATTAGAACTAACACAGGATTCAGATGTCGTCAAAGCTGACGTTAAAAAACTGAACGAAACTACATGTAAGTTGCAAAAACAGATTAATGCGTCCGATTCTAAAACCGATGATCAGGCAAAAATACTGACTGAAAAATATGATGAATTAGCCAGTCGTATTGATGCTATTGAAAGTATAATGATAATAAATCAGACGATACTGCACCGATTTCATTTAACCAAACACCTGAATTTCAAAATTTACAGCAGACAATTAATGAGATCGATTCGTCTAATAACGCGCTGCGTAGAAAATTGTCAAGTTTACAACAAGAAGTAACAGAGATGAAAAACATTTCAGTTAACAACATACCACAACAGACGCCACTTTATGAACATTTGTCAGACTCACGCAGCGCGTGTAATTTGGGTAATCTACAGAGAGTACGGGACTTAGATTCCGAACAACCACAGTTCAATAGATTCTCTTACAATCCTGGACCTGTTCCATCACACAGAGACGATAATTTCGATTACAAACATTTTCTGTCGATAAGAAAATTTAAAGTGTTTAAGAATGACAGAACACAGATTCACCCACTGGATTGGATTCAACAATTTAGCTTTGCTTTTCCACGCGACTTGGCCTGTTACGCACAAACTTGAATTTATTTGCAGTTTTTTGGAAGGCGAACCGGCAACTCGTATGAGACCGATCGCGAGGCAATGTTACTCGGTAGAAGAATTTCAGAATGCTTTTCTATCTGCGTATTGGTCGAAGACGACACAGCGCGGAATTAAAGATCAGTTAATTAGTTTGCCAAATTACGAGAACTCAAATTTTCCCAGTGTGACGCAATTTTTTGAGCACATGGTGCAACAAAACCAGTACCTAAGTGAACCGTACAGTGAATCCGCACTTATACAATTATGCATCTCTAAATTACCACGGTCATTAAGGGTGTCACTTCTAACGGGCCAGCAAAAAGAAAACATTTCAGCATTCAGAGATCTTTTGCAGCTTTTAGAAGTGCAGCAGTCAGACTATTCGTTAGTAAACAAAAATGTTTCTTATAATAACCAAGGCCAACAAACGTACAGCAATTATGATCACACGCGTAATTTTAATAGAAAAGGTAACAGACGCTTTAGGAACGACAACTACCAAAACTTTAATAACAGCCAAAATTCTAAGTATCAATATCGTCAAAATTTTCAGCAACAGGAACCACACTTTAGTAACAATAGAGGTGTTTCACAACAACAACATCAAAACCAGCCGGTTAGCATACCTAACCAACAATGGAATGCACAAGGTCAACCTAACTTTAATGTTTCGCCGCGTGGACGTATAGTCCCAGATCCAACAAATACACTCCTGGAAATGGAAAAAAGAACACATTGACACCGGTGTGTCAGACCCACCATACTTGCTCCGGACACTGCGAGAGGGCTGTACAAGCAATGATCACACGCACGGCACAGCGGACACACCAGGAACCGCGGTGTTGGCCGTCGAATGGCGCTAGCTGCGCAGCATTTGTGCACCGCCGCCGTCAGTGTCAGCCAGTTTGCCGTGGCATACGCAGCTCCATCGCAGTCTTTAACACTGGTAGCATGCCGCGACAGCGTGGACGTGAACCGTATGTGCAGTTGACGGACTTTGAGCGAGGGCGTATAGTGGGCATGCGGGAGGCCGGATGGACGTACCGCCGAATTGCTCAACACGTGGGGCGTGAGGTCTGCACAGTACATCGATGTTGTCGCCAGTGGTCGGCGGAAGGTGCACGTGCCCGTCGACCTGGGACCGGACCGCAGCGACGCACGGATGCACGCCAAGACCGTAGGATCCTACGCAGTGCCGTAGGGGACCGCACCGCCACTTCCCAGCAAATTAGGGACACTGTTGCTCCTGGGGTATCGGCGAGGACCATTCGCAACCGTCTCCATGAAGCTGGGCTACGGTCCCGCACACCGTTAGGCCGTCTTCCGCTCACGCCCCAACATCGTGCAGCCCGCCTCCAGTGGTGTCGCGACAGGCGTGAATGGAGGGACGAATGGAGACGTGTCGTCTTCAGCGATGAGAGTCGCTTCTGCCTTGGTGCCAATGATGGTCGTATGCGTGTTTGGCGCCGTGCAGGTGAGCGCCACAATCAGGACTGCATAGACCGAGGCACACAGGGCCAACACCCGGCATCATGGTGTGGGGAGCGATCTCCTACACTGGCCGTACACCACTGGTGATCGTCGAGGGGACACTGAATAGTGCACGGTACATCCAAACCATCATCGAACCCATCGTTCTACCATTCCTAGACCGGCAAGGGAACTTGCTGTTCCAACAGGACAATGCACGTCCGCATGTATTCCGTGCCACCCAACGTGCTCTAGAAGGTGTAAGTCAACTACCCTGGCCAGCAAGATCTCCGGATCTGTCCCCCATTGAGCATGTTTGGGACTGGATGAAGCGTCGTCTCACGCGGTCTGCACGTCCAGCACGAACGCTGGTCCAACTGAGGCGCCAGGTGGAAATGGCATGGCAAGCCGTTCCACAGGACTACATCCAGCATCTCTACGATCGTCTCCATGGGAGAATAGCAGCCTGCATTGCTGCGAAAGGTGGATATACACTGTACTAGTGTCGACATTGTGCATGCTCTGTTGCCTGTGTCTATGTGCCTGTGGTTCTGTCAGTGTGATCATGTGATGTATCTGACCCCAGGAATGTGTCAATAAAGTTTCCCCTTCCTGGGACAATGAATTCACGGTGTTCTTATTTCAATTTCCAGGAGTGTAGTAACACACGGCAGCAAGGAAACAACTACGTACAGAGAAGACAGTATTTCAATTCCTATCGCAATACACCGTATAGGAATGACTATTACGACAGGCGTAAAAATAATGAGAACAATTTTCAGCGTACATCTAACAACAGTCGGACATACCAACAGCAAAATTATACACAAGAACCTATTCTCATGAATGAACCCGACAGTAGGTATCATCCAGAGCGTAATACGTCTGGAAGAAGTAATAGAACTGTTCAAATAGTAGAAATGCCACAACATCCAGCTGAAAATAGTAACACATCAGATAGATTCTGACTAGATACTGTACAGGTCGCATCTTCCAATAATACAAGCACTACTTTAGACACGCAAAATGTTGTTCACGAAAATGTAATTACTTTTGACGATATCAGAGACACACTCTTGCAGGAAAGACCATTTGTTCAGAAAACTATTTCACATCCTGTCATCCAAATTAAAATTGGTTCATCGAAATTTTCAGCAGTAATTGATTCCGGATCACCTATGTCAGTTATAAATGAAGAAACTTTTAACGAGTGTAACAAAGAGAATACCTATCCGACATTACCTTTAGGCAAAACAAAAGTGAAAGGAGCGGTACCGAGTAAAGGAGTAGACGTTAAATTACAGACGCATTTATCATTTTGTATTGGAGGTCATACTTTCCACTCAAATTTTTGGCTTGTTCCTTTATTGACAACAGACGTTAATTTAGGTACGAATTTTTTGGTACAACACGACGCAGTTATTGATTTTCAGAATTCTTATTTAATGTTGAAGGATGAAAATATACAATTTGCTATAGAATTTCAGCACTCACTATCTGCGGAAGAGCAAACAATTAATCGCACAGAGGTCATTTCCGCAACACGTAACATTGACTGTAATTCCACATTGTTCACTGATACGTACGTACACAACTATAATACTCCAGACGAAACTGACTACGACGTAATGCAGATGATTTCCGATAAGGTTAAACAAAGCAGAGCAAATACAGACGACGAACGCACGCAACTACGCAAAATTCTTTTACAGCAAGCTCCAGTTTTCGACAACATTCCTGGTACTATGTCCGGCTTTATGTATGAATTTCAAGTGAAACAGCACGACACATTTAAAGCAAAGCATTATCCCATTCCATATATCCACAGAGAACAGGTTAAAAAAGAATTGCAGGATATGCTTTACCAAGGAATTATTGAACCGGCAGTTAGTCCGTACATAAACCCGCTACATATTGTTAAGAAAAAAGATGGCTCACTTCGCCTTGTACTTGATTCACGTCACATTAATGACATTATTATTAATGAAACTGATCGACCACAGACATTAGAGGAACTTTTACAGAAATTTCATGGTACTGCTATTTATTCTACACTAGATTTGAAATCGGGATTTTGGCAAATTCAACTTCATCCGAATTGCAGAAAATACACAGCATTTCTTTGTTTTGGCGACTGTTATCAATTTTGCAAATTACCATTCGGCTTAACTATTTCTTCTGCAGCTTTTATTCGCGGTTTGAACACAATACTTCCGACAGAACTTAAGGACAGAATCACGACGTACGTAGACGACATTCTTATCGCAGAAGCTTACTGGTCTGAACACAATATGATTCTTGAACAACTGTTGCAAACTTTTCATGCACAAGGACTTACAGTTAATCTTAGTAAATCGCATTTTAGTAAAACTTCTATAAAATTTCTTGGACACGTAATTTCAGCAGAAGGCATTGCGCCTGATCCGGAAAAACTTCACGCTCTACGTGACATTACTATTCCTACAACGAAGAAGCAATTACGCAGTTTTTTGGGCTTAATTAACTTTTTTCGCAAATTTATTCATCATTCCGCTTTAGACACGCCTAGATTATGCCAATTAACAGGTAAAAACACTATTTGGTCATGGGATAAGCAAGCACATTCTGAATTCATGAACTTGAAACATGCTTTGTTGAATGCTCCACTTTTATCGCACCCAGATCTTACTAGAAATTTTTCCATTGCCACCGACAGTTCCAATACCGCTTTAGGCGTACATATTTTCTAGGAAATTGAAGAAGATGGCTCTACAGTAATCAAAAACATCGCATTTGCAAGCCGTATTTTGTCACCTGCTGAACGAAATTACTCCGTTACAGAACTGGAAACATTATGTGTTGTATGGGCCTTTACGAGATTTAGGCACTTTCTTTATGGCAGACATACCACCATCTACACAGACCACAGAGCGATACAATTTTTACTTTCGGCTAAATTCACTCACGACAGATTAAGCAGATGGAAACTTTATTTACAGGAATTTAATTTTACAATAGTTCACATTCCCGGCACACAAAATGTTATAGCAGACGCACTATCGCGTTCTCTCAGCAACAATCAGCAAGACGTAGCAACCAACTTCTGCAAAGCAAATTTCAGTGTCATGAACATTCAACAAGTTACATTTGAAAATTTTATTTCGTCGTCATTACAGGACATAGCACAAGAACAAAATAAAGACAACGTGTGGAAAGAAATTAAACGCCTTTGGCAAGATAGGAATAATGTTACGATTAGAAACCATTACACTGTACGCAATGACATTCTGTTTCGCCGCTCTCATCCTGACAGCAACAACTGGTTATTATGCATTCCTGACGAACTGGTTAACAAATTAATCAGGCACACTCATTTAAGTTACGCACATTACGGACCCAGAAAATGTTTTCTTATACTGAGACAGAACTGTTATTTTACCAACATGGAGAAACGTGTACGACGAGTTTTAGCATCTTGTAAAATTTGCCAGAAAGCTAAGTCAGACACCACTTCACATATTCCTCCATTATATCCCATTATACCTGTTAAATTAAGACACATGGCCGCTGTAGACATTTTTGGTCCGATTCCGAGAACTAACAGAGGTTTTTGCTACATATTTGTCGCTGTTGAGCTCACTTCAAAATTTGTTACCTTCACTCCGTTACGCAAAGCTACTGCTAAAACTGTTTCGAAAGCATTTGTAAAACATTTTCTATTTCATGTAGGGCATGTGATGAAAGTAATTTCTGACAATGGATCACAATTTCGTTCTGCAATATGGACACGCATGTTACGAGCTAGAAACATTTCTCCGATCTACATATCCAAGTACCACGCTTCTTCGAACCCTTGTGAACGATTAATGAAAGAAATTGGTAAACTGTGTAGAATATACTGCCACAAAAGACATATTGATTGGGATACACACATACTCTCATTCCAAGATGTAATTAAGTCCATTCCAAATGAATCCACTATGCTAACTCCGTCTGTTATACTGAAAAACATTGAACCACCAAACAAAATTAAAGAATTAGTAAACTTCCCTAAATGTCGTCGCCTACGTCACCATGAAATAATTAACATTGCGCTGAACAACATCAAACGTGCCGCAGAGCGCCGGAGAAGACAGCAAAAACAGGTTTGTACACGCCGCGACTTTCACTTTGGACAGAAGATATTAGTGCGTACACACTATTTATCCACCAGAATAAAAGGTAAGTGCAGTAAATTTGAACTTCTATACGCAGGTCCATATCGGATTCGCAGCATCCCTCACCCCAATGTTGTACACGTCGAAACTTTGAGAACCAGAAAATCGAAAGGCAACCACCATTGGTCAAATATTAAACCCTTTATTGAATGAAGACACTGTATGATTCAACACACTATGATGCGATTTACTAATGCAATTATATTCACATGACTAATTATTGATGATTATTGTATTTGTCTTGGCAAGTGCCCAGCAAGGTAAGGTTAGCAGGTCGCTTTTCTTGTCGTTATACATCAGACCGTGCATATTTTTCCAGATGAACTTACGTATTTTATGAATAATTATGCAATTCTATGTAATGACGTATTAATTTTATCAAATTCTCTCTCCATTAAAGTCTTTAATTCTCGCCTCTATTAACTACACTGCATACAAGCTGAACACAACGAACGTGACATTTTGTCTTTTTATGTACGATTGTTTTCGTGTTTTGTTTATATGCACTGTGAAATAGTTAAGGTATAACACACCAGTTGGTTTTGACATTCTTTTTGCCCTATGACATCTCAAGATCGTGACTGTTTTACGTTTTTTGCTGCTGCATTGTATTATTCTGTGTACATTTTTGCATCTGAACACTGTCAATGTCTTTGACATATTACGTTTCCTGTCATGTTATGCTGTATGGTTAATTATGTCACCATAAACCAGTCATTATTTAGTGGGTATATGATTTAAATGCAAGACATTAATCTTTGTTCATCAATTTCAGAAAGAAATGATGCGTGTAAGAAATAAATTCAACGGAAATGGGAATTTCACCTACGGAATAAACGAAAGAAGATGCAATAACTTTATGAGGAAGAGTAAATGGATCAGGATTAACAAGCATTAACAAGAATATACTATACTCATCGTAGAATAGCAGTCTTAACTAATTTTTTCTTTCAGAATACAAGGTGATTGATGCAGGCTGTCAGACAGAACTACACATCTTAGTTTTAGTGACGAAATATGCTAGAGATAAGGAATAGTTGTGTAATGAGTAATGAAGTGGTTTTTTCCAGATGATAATGGATGCTGATGAATAATGATGAAGAATATGCTGCTATGAACAATGAAGTTTTTCTTTACAGGTGATGATGATAATGTAGTTTTTGATGATATGGATAATGAAGTTTTCTTTGCAGATGAGAATAATGTTGAAGTTATATTTAGGCTATGTAGTTATTTAAGTATTTGTTGCAGTTCGTTTTGACAGCAGGTGTTATATTGCACAGTATAATGACTGAAGGTTTTGGAAAGGACAGCTATGGAACACATTTTTATGCACATTTCACTACCTGTTAATTCGAAGTTCACTACTTTTCAGCATAAAATGCATTTCTCTTTTCAGCTTATAATCCATTTTTATATATTTTTTTGCAGGAGAAATTATTTATGAGATTAATGTGCTATAAGCAGTTGTTCATTAAATCTATGGATGTGATCACATATACTCTACTTGTTTCATAATCTTGCCACAGCTGACTTATGACGAATGACGTTACACATTTTTCATTTATACCAATAACCCAGAAGCAAATTCTTCTCTCTTGCTTTCCCCTATAATTACCCTAAGCAATGCATTGCTAACAAAAAAATGTATTACCAGTCCCAAATAATGTTACTAGTTTAAGAGAATTCTGAATAATACTGATCAGCTCTGAATAGTATGTCACTTCAGTAATGACTTCTTAATGATAAAAAAAAATAATAATAATAATGCTTTGTAACTGGCTAATAACTGCCACTGTTTATTGTAATGAGACTACTTATAATGCCCATGATTATTAATGCTATGACTGTAATTAACTGATTTTTAATCATGACTTCTTAATGGTGTGTATCACCAGTTTCAAATAATGCTACTCATTTAAGAAAGTTCTGAATAATACTGAATGATGAACAATGTTTTATACTATTCAATACTTACTGGCCACTGAGTGCCAATAATTAATGTCACTAAATGAATGATGTTATTAATTATGCCATTAATTAGCTCTTGTTTTCGATGTTGACTTTTCATGTTTTGGTAAATGGTCAATGAGTGCCAGTAATTTGTATCACTCAATGTATTATGTTAATGCTAGGCCAAAAATTGACTCTCCTTTTCAATTAAGACTTCTGATGAACATTATTCTGTCATACTAAATATACTTTGTAACTGGCCAAGGACTACCACTGTTTATTGTAATACGATTACCCATGATGCCAATAATTTAATTTTATGAACATTATTCTGTAATACTACATACTTGGTACAGAAATGTTCAATAACTGGGCTATGAATGCCGCAAACTACTACTGTAATTCTCAATGAAGCCTATTATGTGACTTAATGTCCTTCACCTTATGAGCTAACTACCCTGAATTACTGCAATGTCCATTTGTCCTGTACATCCTCATGATCATGGAGCACTATATTTGGTTTTTGCATTAATTCTACGTTGGTGTACCTTGTAAGAGCGTGGTGTTGACACGACATGCTGTCCACCACCGTGAGTGATGAAGACGTTATTATGGTCCCACTGTTTGGTGTACCTAATGTACTGCCAAAATGAAAACATGGAACATTACTACGACAGTTCAGTGTCTTGGCTACGCTGATAAATTCTGATGGGAAAATAACTTCAAATTGTGTCACTTGGTGTTGTACTTCTGTGGAAAGATATGGACTTTCAGAACAGCTGTGTGCAATCTAAAGTGCTACAACCATGATGCAATCCTTCCCTTTCCTATCCTAATAGTGAAGATCATTTTTTTTTTTGGCTAACATCATTTATGTTCATGGGATATACATTTTTTTTCGATTTGCTGAACTCCAGTGCGAGTACACTTATGTCACTTGTCGACATGATTTTTTTGCCATTATGTTTATTTGTTGTGAAAATCCTAAGACATTTTTTCGATTTGTTCTGAAGTACAGTATATGTGCACTCTTGTCTTTTATATTGTATATACATTTTTATTTTGATGATATGTTCTGAACTACAGTGCATGTGCATTTATGTTATGTGTTAATATGTTTTCTACTGAACTTCGGTGCCTGTGCACTTTTCTCATTTTTCAGTATGATTTGTACTCATTCTGTATGTACAATACTTCAGTGCGTATGCACTTATGTCATTTGTTACTCATTGTATATACATTTCGTCATTTGCTGATATGTACTCAACTGCAGTGCATGTGCACTCATGTCACATGTCAACATGATTTTTTGCCATTCTGTTTATTTGTTCTGAAAATGCTAAAGAATTTTTTCAGTGCGTGTGCACTTTGTTATCTGTCAAATAATTTGTATATACATTTTTCTGATCTGCGAATATGTTTTGTACTCATATCTTGTCTTTGTCTGAAATGTTTTGTACTCGGTGCATGTGCACAACATTTAATTCATGTATCTAAATATTCTGTAAATTCTAGAAGTTGATTAATTAAAGAAAAATTTTGCCGCGCTTGGCAAGTCCAAATGACTCACCATCGCTGCCAAATTTTTGCCCCCCCCAGTGGAGGGTTATGAAACACGTATGTTGTGTGGCGGCGATGGCGAGGCATTGCAGAGTCTCTGACCAGAGAGCCATTTATCGTGGCTAGTCTGCGCTTGACCGCGCGAGAGTTGCGAGCGGGACTCTGTCAGTAGTAGTCGTGCAGTACAGTTGCGAGCAGTAGTCAGTGGGCAGTCTGTGAGCAGGGCTGTCTGTCGGTAGCAGTAGGCCACAGTGGTCGGTCCGCAGTAGTAGTCGAGTACAGTTGTGTGTGAGGAGTCGGCGGGCGTCGACATGGCACTCTGGTCAAGATTCAGGATGAGGTATATTATTTTTAAATGCGCTCAGCTAATAATGTAAATTACCTGTAACTAATTTGTGCAATAATCGCCCCAATAATAATTTTGGTTTTCAAAGCAATATTTTTAACAAAAGAACTATTCAATTGAACGAACGATTTCCTTCCATTTCCTTTAAAGAAAAGTTTCAATTAAATTTCAAAAAAAAATATAAAAAAAAATAATACTTGCAATGCATTTCCTCCAAGCCGTGGCCAACAATAAGAGCAGAACTTTGACATGCAGTTTCGAATGAGGTAAGAAATTAATTATGATTTTTTGCACAGGGCCAAAGACCGATATTTTGGTTTAATTGAGTTTACATTGTCAATGAAGTCACATTAGCATTGAATGGTTTTTTCACCATTTTCGTGACAGCTTACACCTTGAGTCAGATTGCGATTCTCATTTTTATTGTCATTAAATTTAATTGCTAGGGAGGTTACGCTTGGCTCCATTTCTATTAAATATTGTCTTTTAAATTTGTTGTGGGGAGGTTACAATATGTATGGTAAATTTATTTTAAATGACAGCTGTCCATTGTTAGCTTGACGATTTTGACGATCTGTACAGTGGCCTAAAGATGGTGCCAATGAGGCATGAAAAGTGTTAACTAAATAACCTTATTAAATAAAATTACGGCTGTTGGAATCTATTTTTTTCAAATCTTCGACTAGACGGAGTCCCGTTCCATTTACGCAGGATGGACTTACGGAAAGCTGAAAGTATCTGCTCGGAACAACATCACCTGGGGACCACAGCCAAACACGCTCCGAACACCTGCCCTGGCACTATCCTCTCCAGTGAGAACACAAAGCACCAGTTTGGCGAAATTCCACACATGCTAGCACGTGGATACGGTGTTCAATGAGGCTGGACTAATTGTGACTAGGTGCCTACGACTCCCGTCACTAAAATTCATCAGATTGAAGGTATGGCGTCTCGTGACGCCAGGAAATCGGTGGTAGACAACCCCTGTTCGGATGTGAACCACAAAAACCTATGTTGAGGTCAAGGAGGAGCTTCATGCGCACATCAGCTATTCGATCAGTACCTTAATTAGCAGACAGAGCTATGGCGAAAGTCATTAACCGAAAGGGTTGGAGAGAACGTCAAAGATGAGACTATAATGAAATGAATACCCTTATGTGATACAGGAGTTGATATAAGTCAACGGAGACAGTTGAAAATGTGTGCCCCGACCGGGATTCGAACCCAGGATCTCCTGCTTATATGGCAGACGCTCTATTAATCTGAGCCACCGAGGACACAGATGACTAGAGGTCTGCGCGGATGCGGATATCCGCGGATATATCCGCGGATATCCGCGGTATTTGTTACTTGGCGGATAAAATCGCGATCGGAGCGGATATCCGCGGGTCATCTGCGGATAATGAGCAAGGCATCTGCCCAGTACGTATGTTGCAATGTTAGTTGAAAACTTCAAGTCTGTTGACATTCGCCCGCATCTCGTGGTCGTGCGGTAGCGTTCTCGCTTCCCACGCCCGGGTTCCCGGGTTCGATTCCCGGCGGGGTCAGGGATTTTCTCTGCCTCGTGATGGCTGGGTGTTGTGTGATGTCCTTAGGTTAGTTAGGTTTAAGTAGTTCTAAGTTCTAGGGGACTTACGACCACAGCAGTTGAGTCCCATAGTGCTCCGAGCCATTTGAACCATTTTTTTGTTGACATTCTTGGAATCTTGCAGGGCCCGAGTAGAGCGGATGTCTGTTGTCCTTATCCCCTGGCTACGACCGATGTAGCTGTACCCAAGAGACCTGCGTCTAATCCGTTTCGACCACCGTGTCTTTTGTGTGGACTGTGAAGTGCTCTCTGGGTGGCAAACCCGCCACTGTCTACCAGACAGGTGCCCGTTGCAATTTTCCGCTGCCTTCAGTTAGCGCTTTGTAGTCACCGAGTGACAGCGTGCATCGTAGCAAATATCAGTGAGAGTTCTTTCTTCAAATGAACACCATATCGATGGATACAATTTCGTGGAAGGCGAAAAAGGTGATTTTACATTAGTGAAGGAAAACAAATTGAAATCGCCAATTTGGAAAAAAATTCTCATACGTATTTGATGGCAACGAAAAGATAATAGATATAGTGGCTTGTTTTGCATGTAAAAAAGTATATTCCTACACTGGACACAAAAGTGGAACTTCAAATTTGCTAAAACATTCGTGTGAGGCTCGACAAAGTAGCATAATTACTTATTTAAATACCAAGAGAGACGTGAAAGTTCCTGAAGTTCCGCCAAATTTGAAGACAGCCGCGACAGAAAAACTTATCAATCTTGTCAGCAAAGACATTTTACCATTCGAAGTTGCGTGTGGATCTGGGTTTCTCGAGACGGCACAGTTTCTGATTGATGTGGGGGCCAAGTACGGTGCAGTGAGTGCTAAGGAACTGCTACCTCATCCAACCACTTCTAACTTCTATAACCACTGATTTTGTTGTCACTCTTCGGAAGACCAGTTATTTCTTCCAGAAAACGTTAATTATTGCTGGCAGTTTAACTTTTTCACAGATGCGCCCGCGTTTTGCAGTGTAGGCCTAATACTGTAAATATTTTCACCTGGAAATGACGAGGATTGAACGTGTAAGCTATAATATAACCATCAGCTGACATGAATGGCTTCAAAATTTGACACATCCAAGCAGTGAGTACAAAAAACTGTCGGTAAATGATGCAATGTGCTAGTAACAGTTTAAAACCATCGTCATTTTCAGCTGCCTTGGTACAAGAGCAGCCAAATATAATTGTTTCTATACACGTATTTTCATCGTTTAATACTATTACATTGAATTTTATTTTTTTAGATAGCGTTTCCAATCTCACGAGATCCGAGCCGCTACTGTGTGTGTTCCGGAGCGCCAATGCTTTCCTGTTTGGAATGATCTGCTTTAGAGTAGGTATAGAGCATTTCCTGTGATTTAAGAAGTCAAAAGTAGTTAAGTTGTCGCAGAAATGGCACCCTAACACTAACTATGTCATTACATACCATAATTCTAAGCACTACTGTCTATTACTATTAATTACTCATTCAAAACTTGAATATATGCGGATGCGGATAAGGAACTTGCGGATGCGGATTAATTGCTGCGGATGCGGATGCGGTTGCGGATGCGGTGCGGATGCGGATTGCACTTTTCTTATCCGCGCAGACCTCTACAGATGGCCATGCGACTGAAGGGACTTATCTCTGGCACGCCTCCCGTGAAACCCACATTCGCAACTTATTGTCCCGCATTATATTCATAGTGCCCCTGCCCATCATACTCATTACTCGCGGCTTTACTGCCGATTCTCGTAAGAGTTCGGCCACTGTTTGTGCATCCGCACAGAAGAAGATGGTCAAATGGCCGTGAGCCTTATCTATATGCCTTTCGTCTCCCGTATATGTCATGGAAGGCATTAAACCGATTGTAGACAGGAATGTCACGATGCAAGGCGCCAGATTGTTGCGCCACAGAAGATCTATATGTAGCAATTGATAAGGCTACCTATGCAGCGGAATTTTGGACGTTACCGCCCATCTAAGGGATAATCAACCGTGCCTGGTAGATTTTTGTTATTTTTATTATTCTTTATTATCTAACTCCTGGACATGTATTATGTATACATATTATAAAGACGTGTGTGTGTGTGTGTGTGTGTGTGTGTGTCTGCGTCTTCCGCATCTCGTCCTGTCACTGGACCGATCTCAATCAAACATGGTATACATATCTTTTACTGTCAGGCAACAATCGTTCAAATGGTTCAAAATGGCTCTGAGCACTATGAGACTTAACAGATATGGTCATCAGTCCCCTAGAACTTAGAACTACTTAAACCTAACTAACCTAAGGACAGCACACAACACCCAGTCATTACGAGGCAGAGAAAATCCCTGACCCCGCCGGGAATCGAACCCGGGAACCCGGGCATGGGAAGCGAGAACGCTACCGCACGACCACGAGCTGCGGACGCAACAATCGTCTTCGGAGTTAGAACCACCTACCAGTCATAGTTCAGGAAATATGATGTCATAAACAGTGAGGTACGTAAAAAAATACCGCATCATGGGTGACGTTTAAATTTATTACTTATTTGCTACTAACTCTGACAGTATACACATACACAATGAGATCAAAAGTATCCGGACACCTGACTGAAAATGACTTACAAGTTCGCGGCGCCCTCCATCGGTAATGGTGGAATTCAACATACTGTTGGCCCACCCATAGCCTTGATGACAGCTTCCACTCTGGCAGCCATCGTTCAATCAGGTGTTGGAAGGTTTCTTGGGGAATCGCAACTCATTTTTCACTTAGCAGATGCGACAAACCCTTTAAAAGACAGCCTACATTACACTCGTCCGTCCTCTACCTTACCAGGTAGGTTTCACGGAGAACATCGAAACGGTGCAAAGAGGGGCAGCCCGTTTCGTGTTACCGCGCAATAGGGGTGAGACTGTCACTGATATGATACGCGAGTTGGGGTGACAGTCACTGAAACAAAGGCGGTTTTCTTTGCGGCGAGATCTACACTCCTGGAAATGGAAAAAAGAACACATTGACACCGGTGTGTCAGACCCACCATACTTGCTCCGGACACTGCGAGAGGGCTGTACAAGCAATGATCACACGCACGGCACAGCGGACACACCAGGAACCGCGGTGTTGGCCGTCGAATGGCGCTAGATGCGCAGCATTTGTGCACCGCCGCCGTCAGTGTCAGCCAGTTTGCCGTGGCATACGGAGCTCCATCGCAGTCTTTAACACTGGTAGCATGCCGCGACAGCGTGGACGTGAACCGTATGTGCAGTTGACGGACTTTGAGCGAGGGCGTATAGTGGGCATGCGGGAGGCCGGGTGGACGTACCGCCGAATTGCTCAACACGTGGGGCGTGAGGTCTGCACAGTACATCGATGTTGTCGCCAGTGGTCGGCGGAAGGTGCACGTGCCCGTCGACCTGGGACCGGACCGCAGCGACGCACGGATGCACGCCAAGACCGTAGGATCCTACGCAGTGCCGTAGGGGACCGCACCGCCACTTCCCAGCAAATTAGGGACACTGTTGCTCCTGGGGTATCGGCGAGGACCATTCGCAACCGTCTCCATGAAGCTGGGCTACGGTCCCGCACACCGTTAGGCCGTCTTCCGCTCACGCCCCAACATCGTGCAGCCCGCCTCCAGTGGTGTCGCGACAGGCGTGAATGGAGGGACGAATGGAGACGTGTCGTCTTCAGCGATGAGAGTCGCTTCTGCCTTGGTGCCAATGATGGTCGTATGTGTGTTTGGCGCCGTGCAGGTGAGCGCCACAATCAGGACTGCATAGACCGAGGCACACAGGGCCAACACCCAGCATCATGGTGTGGGGAGCGATCTCCTACACTGGCCGTACGCCACTGGTGATCGTCGAGGGGACACTCAATAGTGCACGGTACATCCAAACCGTCATCGAACCCATCGTTCTACCATTCCTAGACCGGCAAGGGAACTTGCTGTTCCAACAGGACAATGCACGTCCGCATGTATCCCGTGCCACCCAACGTGCTCTAGAAGGTGTAAGTCAACTACCCTGGCCAGCAAGATCTCCGGATCTGTCCCCCATTGAGCATGTTTGGGACTGGATGAAGCGTCGTCTCACGCGGTCTGCACGTCCAGCACGAACGCTGGTCCAACTGAGGCGCCAGGTGGAAATGGCATGGCAAGCCGTTCCACAGGACTACATCCAGCATCTCTACGATCGTCTCCATGGGAGAATAGCAGCCTGCATTGCTGCGAAAGGTGGATATACACTGTACTAGTGCCGACATTGTGCATGCTCTGTTGCCTGTCTATGTGCCTGTGGTTCTGTCAGTGTGATCATGTGATGTATCTGACCCCAGGAATGTGTCAATAAAGTTTCCCCTTCCTGGGACAATGAATTCACGGTGTTCTTATTTCAATTTCCAGGAGTGTATTTACGAAATTTCAATCACCAACTTTCTCTTCCGAATGCGAAACTATTGTGTTGACACCCACCTACGTAGGAAGAAATGATCATCATAATAAAATAAGAGAAATCAGTGATCGAACGGAAAGATTTAGGTGATCCTTTTTCCCACGCGCCATTCGAGAGTGGAATGGTAGAAAAGTAATATGAAAACGGTTCGATAAACCCTCTGCCAGGCACTTAAGTATGAATTGCAGAGTAACCATGTAGATGTAGAGTGCTGCAGTGAGGAATGGTACTTATGTCGGTCGGTGAGGCCTGGCGCGAAATTGGCGTTCCAAAACATTCCAAACGTGTTCTATAGGATTCAGGTCAGGCCTCTGGCCTCTGTGCAGGCCGGTCTATTACAGGGATGTTATTGGCGTGTAACCACTCCGCCACAGGCCGTGCATTATGAACAGGTGCTCAATCGTGCTGAAAGATGCAGTCGCCATCCCGAATTGCTCTTCGATAGAGGGAGGCAAGAAGGTAGGCCTGTGCTGTGATAGTGCCATGCAAAACAACAAGGATTGCCAGCCCCCTCCATGAAAAGCACGACACACCATAACATCACCGCCTCCGAATTTTACTTTTGGCACTACACACGTTGGCAAATGACGTTCAACGGGCTGTGTTGTGTAGCTTATGAGCAATCGCTCGACCATTTTTCTCACATCTCGCCTAACTGTGATAGTACTTGCAGTGGATCCTGATGCAGTTCGGAATTCCTGTGTCTGCCTATTTCATATTGCGACCCTCTTCAACTGTCTGCGGTCTCTATCAGTCAACAGACGAGGTCGGCCTGTACGCTTTTGTGCTGTACGTGTCCCTTCACGTTTCCACTGCACTATCACATCAGAAACAGTGGACCTAGGGATGTTCAGGAGTGTGTAAATCTCGCGTACAGACGTATGACACGAGTAACACCCAATCACCTGCCCATGTTCGAAGACCGTGAGTTCCACGAGGCGCCCGATTCTGTCTCTGACGATGTCTGATGACTACTGAGGTCGCTGACATGGAGTACCTGGCAGCAGGTGGCAGCAAAATGCACCTAATATGAAAAACGTATGTTTTTGGTGTTGTGGGCTGGCAGGAGACCAACCTACTAAATTTAGAGGAAGCCGAAAGGCACGCGTTTAGCTCACGCAGGCTGGCGTGAGCTCTGGAACAGGACAAGGAAATTAGACTTTAGAAAAACGGACGTAGCTGGTGGAATACTTAACTTTAATCCATTAATGATGAGCGTCACTCTTGACTGTACATTATTCACAATATCAATAGTAACTGGTAATGGCACCTTGCTAGGTCGTAGCAAATGAAGTAGCTGAAGGCTATGCTAACTATCGTCTCGGCAAATGAGAGCGTAATTTGTCAGTGAACCATCGCTGGGGCGAGTGCTAGGAAGTCTCTCTAGACCTGCCGTGTGGCGGCGCTCGGTCTGCAATCGCTGATAGTGGCGACACGCAGGTCCGACGTATACTAACGGACCGCGGCCGATTTAAAGGCTACCACCTAGCAAGTGTGGTGTCTGGCATTGACACCACATTTGGGGGTGTCCGGATACTTTTGATCACATAGTGTATGCCTCTAAAAGTGCATAGTGAAACATACCGCTCTACGGCACGTACTTCAAGATATATGAAGTTATAAGCACTAAGATTCGTGAAAAAGAGCTGCATCATGCATGAAGTTTTTAATACATTTATCCTTTACTACTAAGACACTCCTACTGTCGACTCAAATTAAGGAACTCCCTTACATCTGGCAGCGCTTTTGACAGATTTCAACTGCGAAGTACTAACGGCTGCAGGCCACAACTATAGCCGTCTATATAAGTATGACGAGGCGTTGCCATAGAGATGTGTGCAAAATCGCGTTGAACACATGCAAAGCAGCTGCACTTAGCGTAGAGAAACTTTACGGGATCATGTTTCTTGATCTGGATACTGTACTTATAAGTTTGCACATTTCTTTCTACGACTGTATCATAATTTCAAAGCTGGTTTCACCAATACATGAAAGCGAAAGTTTTTCGATGCATCACTACTAACACAGTTTATTTTTTGTTTTCGTTTCTAATAGAGAATCGGCAAAAATGAATACACGCGCAATGCCTGTTTTGTCAATTAGTAATAGCTGGTACATGAACTATAGGCTGGTGGGCTGTACTGCTAGAGCAGCTCATCGTCGATGGTGGTAGGCGTTTTAGCGGGCGTGCGAGGAACGGAAGGGGCAAGCTGAAATCAAGGGGGGAGGGGGAGGGATCACCATAATTGCGTCATACGAGAGGTGACGAGTATAGTGATGACAGGTGTCGCCGTCGACTGTGGAGACTAGTTACAGGGAATAGAAGGCTCAAGTTATAGCAAATACCGTCCTAACAATAGCAACTCGACGAGCAACCTTATGATCCTCAACGTCCTCCTATATCTGGGGTGCAGAACTATCACGTCACGTACGTTTCACTTGTTACCACACGCCACAGGGCACAAATTTTAGGCAGGATTGGTTCAAATGGCTCTGAGCACTATGGGACTCAACTGCTGAGGTCATTAGTCCCCTAGAACTTAGAACTAGTTAAACCTAACTAACCTAAGGACATCACAAACATCCATGCCCGAGGCAGGATTCGAACCTGCGACCGTAGCGGTCTTGCGGCTCCAGACTGCAGCGCCTTTAACCGCACGGCCACTTCGGCCGGCTTTAGGCAGGATTCATGGCAACCACTGCCCTAGTGGTTGTCATGATGCACATAGGTTTGTACCTCTAGAAGGTACAAATAAGTCGAAAACAACAGGAGGTTATGCGTGCCACTTGCCAACAGGACAGCAATTGGGCAGATGTTTCAAAAAAAAAATGGTTCAAATGGCTCTGAGCACTATGGGACTCAACTTCTCAGGTCATTAGTCCCCTAGAACATAGAACTACTTAAACCTAACTAACCTAAGGACATCACAAACATCCATGCCCGAGGCAGGATTCGAACCTGCGACCGTAGCGGTCTTGCGGTTCCAGACTGCAGCGCCTTTAACCGCACGGCCACTTCGGCCGGCTTTAGGCAGGATTCATGGCAACCACTGCCCTAGTGGTTGTCATGATGCACATAGGTTTGTACCTCTAGAAGGTACAAATAAGTCGAAAACAACAGGAGGTTATGCGTGCCACTTGCCAACAGGACAGCAATTGGGCAGATGTTTCAAAAAAAAAAATGGTTCAAATGGCTCTGAGCACTATGGGACTCAACTTCTCAGGTCATTAGTCCCCTAGAACATAGAACTACTTAAACCTAACTAACCTAAGGACATCACACACATCCATGCCCGAGGCAGGATTCGAACCTGCGACCGTAGCGGTCTCGCGGTTCCAGACTGCAGCGCCTAGAACCGCACGGCCACTTCGGCCGGCCAGATGTTTCAGATATGTAAGGGATGTTTACATGGTATGAAATGAGGGCGTCTGCCACCGCCTCTTAATAACAGTTCGAGAATTTTCCTCAACTGAAACACCCGGAATGTTGTTCTGTAAGTTATCGAACTTCTTCTTCTGCCTATTTGCTGATATTTCTGCACTAACTTCCATAGTTTTGAATGTTAGACCGTCAATCTTATTCCAATCACCACACTGCATAGTATCACTAAGAACCAAGTGGAGATGAAAAAGCTTACTGCTGGTTACCGTCAGTGCTCGCCGTGTCTGATGAATCCTCTCACGTAGCATTGCCGGCCGCAGTGGTCGTGCGGTTCTAAGCGCTACAGTCTGGAGCCGAGCGACCGCTACGGTCGCAGGTTCGAATCCTGCCTCGGGCATGGATGTGTCTGATGTCGTTAGGTTAGTTAGGTTTAATTAGTTCTAAGTTCTAGGCGACTGATGACCTCCGAAGTTAAGTCGCATAGTGCTCAGAGCCATTTGAACCATTCTGAACCACGTAGCATTGCAGACTCCATACGGTTGTAAATACGATGAGCCTGAGCAGAGCGAAACATCCTCTTCACCTTCAGAAACTTCGGAACCGTCGAAGTGTCCCTGCAGATCGGCAAAAGATGCACGACACCCTTTGGCTACACCGGGGGTATATAAAACTCCTTGTAGTTGTGGACAGGTTTACATCGGTACCATAAAGAGAAGTGTGAACACCCGTCTTGTTGAACATAAGAGGAATTGCCGCCTGGGTCACACGGATAAATCGGCCGCAGCGGAACATGTTTAGCAGGAAGGTGGCCATGAAATAAAATTCAGCGAGACGAGCGTCATATCAAAAACCTCGCATTATTATGCACGCTTGTATAGACGGGCTATCGAGATTGATAAACATCGAAACAATCTTAACAGGAAAGACGAAAGTGTTAAACTGGATAAAATATGGATGTCAGCGTTGCACCGCAAGCGTGACGATCGATTACTTTCAATCAAGAATGTTGCCATTACCAGAGACAATCTCATAGCCGACACCACGTGATCGACTGTGGCGCCCTCTGTACTGCTTATATAATCAGCGCTTCCTCATGTTCTCTTCGCAGTTCGACGCTTTACCTCCGAGGATGTATCCCGCAGTCGGAGACGAAACGTCAGGAGAGAGTTTTATACTTCGTCCACGGCCTATCAGCCCGGAAGTTTTAAGTGAAGACAATACCGGCCGTGAAAGCTTATATTGTATGATTTACAGCTCATACAAAATAGATACTTGTTTCAAAGTTTTACTGACCTTCAAAGTAGTCACCAGCATTGTGTATAACCCGTTGCCAGCGATTTGGAAGTCGTAGGGCCGGCCGGTGTGGCCGTGCGGTTAAAGGCGCTTCAGTCTGGAACCGCGTGACCCCTCCGGTCGCAGGTTCGAATCCTGCCTCGGGCATGGATGTGTGTGATGTCCTTAGGTTAGTTAGGTTTAAGTAGTTCTAAGTTCTAGGGGACTGATGACCACAGATGTTAAGTCCCATAGTGCTCAGAGCCATTTTTTGAAGTCGTAGGATACTCCTAGCAGTGCCAGTTGTGTTGACAGTTCGAGCGGTGCGCTCTATTGCCCGACGAATTTGTAGCAGTTTTGAAGCGAATGCCGTGAAGTCTTTCCTTCAGTTCAGTAATCGAGTTGAGCTTACGAGGGCTTAAGTCAGGGGAGTACAGTAGTTGGTATAGCGCTTAGCAGCCCCATCAGTCAAACAAATCAGTAACAGCTTGCACTGTACGTGCTTGAACATTGTCCTGCTAAATGATGCTTGGGTCCTGCCGAAAGTGTCATCACTTCTGTCTCTAAGCTGTTCATTTTTGGAACACAACCTACGACCAGCTTAGAGACAGAAGTGATGACACTTTCTGCAGGACCGACCATCATTTAGCAGGACAATGCTCAAGCACGTACAGTGCAAACTGTTACTGATATCCAGAATGAGATTTTCACTCTGCAATGGAGTGTGCGCTGATATGAAACTTCCTGGCAGATTAAAACTGTATGCCCGACCGAGACTCGAACTCGGGACCTAAAGCTGTGAGTACCAGGTGTGAGTCGTGCTTCAGTAGCTCAGATGGTAGAGCACTTGCCCACGAAAGAAAAAGGTCCCGAGTTCGAGTCTCGGTCGGGTACACAGTTTTAAACTGCCAGGAAGTTTCATATCAGCGCACACTCCGCTGCTGAGTGAAAATCCCATTCTGGAAACGTCCCCCAGGCTGTGGCTAAGCCATGTCTCCGCAGTATCTTTTCTTTCAGGAGTGCTAGTTCTGCAAGGTTCGCAGGAGAACTTCTGTAAAGTTTGGAAGGCAGGAGACGAGATACTGGCAGAAGTAAAGCTCTGAGTACCGGGCGTGAATCGTGCTTCGGTAGCTCAGATGGTAGATCACTTGCCCGCGTAAGGCAAAGGTCCCGAGTTCGAATCTCGGTCGGGCACACAGTTTTAATCTGCCAGGAAGTTTCGTTGTCACTGATATGTTTGACTAATGGGGCTGCTAGTCCTATATCAACTACTGCACTCACCTGACTTAAGCCCTCGTAAGTTCAACTACATTTGTAAACCGAAGGAAACGCTTCACAGCATTCGATTCAGATCTGCTACAAATTCGTTGGGCAATAGACTGCGCCACTCGAACCGTCAACACAGCTGGCACTGCTAAGAGTTCAAAAATGGTTCAAATGGCTCTGAGCACTATGGGACTTAACGTCTAAGGTCATCAGTCCCCTAGAACTTAGAACTACTTAAAACTAAGTAACCTAAAGACATCACACATCTATGCCCGAGGCAGGATTCGAACCCGCAACCGGAGCGGTCGCGAGGTTCCAGACTGTAGCGCCTAGAACCGCTCGGCCACCCCGGCCAGCCCTGCTAAGAGTATCCTACGACTTCCACATCGCTGGCAACGGGTTATACACAATGCTGGTGACTACTTTGAAGGTCAGTAAAACTTTGAAACGGGTATCTATTTTGTTCGTGATGTAAATAAATAGTTGCCACTATGAAAGTTCCAACCTTCGTATATTGTTCTACTTATACTTCAGTTTGTCAGTGTCTCACGACTAAAGATCTAGTGATGTCACAAACTTTTTTCGACATATAGATATAGTATTATTCTAGATTCATCTCGGCGAGTTTATGCTGAAGAGTGACGTTTTTGAGGTACTGTGTACAGTGCCGAAAGCATGGCAGCTGCAGTTCGTTCCCTGAGGGTCGTTTCTCTGGGGATGGAATTTTGTGAGAGGAAAAATGAAGAAAGGTCAGAAGGTAAAGAGATGTTGAAGCTGGTGAGGGGAGATGGTTATAGAAGAAGTATGAAGAAGGTAAGGTTGCATGGGGGCTTAATTAAATATGATTGAAAATACTTTTTTGTTTTGTTTTTAGTAGCTGTATGGCCGATTACACTGTGTCTCGTAATCGGTTGGCCCGGACTAGTATTATTACGCTATCTGACTG
Source organism: Schistocerca serialis cubense (assembly GCF_023864345.2). Taxonomy (NCBI): domain Eukaryota; kingdom Metazoa; phylum Arthropoda; class Insecta; order Orthoptera; family Acrididae; genus Schistocerca; species Schistocerca serialis. Next base: position 117,411,993 of record NC_064639.1, on the reverse strand, counting down.
CAAAGAACAACAACAAGAATGAAATGAAATTTTTCGTTAACACAATTAATTAATTAAGTCCCCAGCAACTATAAAACCTACAAAACCCAAGCACAAATGTAATTGTTCTGTGTGTGGGAGTGTGACTCAACGTACACATCTGGCACGGTTCTTCTTCAACAAGACAAGAATTTTTAAATACCAATTATACTGACGTGATAAAAGAAAATTAGAAATACGATAATTGCGTAAGGAAAGCAGAATTACACTCTAATACAAGAACACACGCCAGATGCTTTGTTGACTGAACCTGTAATGAAGCATTATTTAGGATACTGAAATTAAAATCAAACGGAGTTAGTTACCTCATTTATATTGATGAAAATCACTCTAATCCTTACATTATATCTCACACCGTCTCTCTACTATCACATCTCAACCAGAACTCTCCAATATCACATCTCAGCAAGCACTGCCTAATAGCACATCTTAACAAACACTCTCTGCTACAACATCTCAGCACAGACTACCACGAGACCTCGACAGGCACTGACTACTACGAGTTCTTAACAGGCACTGACTACTACGAGTTCTTAACAAGCACCGTGGAGGCGGCTTAATAATACTCTTTGGCGCAATCTCTGGCGCAGTGGCTGAGTGTAGCCACCTATCATATGCCCCTCCTCCACAGGCCAGAATTTGATGGTATTTTTGCCAGCATTGGTGGTGAAAATACCAACAAATTCGTCCAGAAAAATACAGACAAAAATAAAAGATAATATTAATACCTAAATATCACATAATTAGTTAAAATTTTGGCTTTGCACTGACCTTTCAATAACCTAATATATAAAATACAGTAGGCAATACAAATTCTTTTCATACATGTGTCTTTACATAATAGTTTACACAATACATAAAAAATCAGTTTATACAAATGTTCACATAAAATACTTTTAATTATTAAAAAAAACCAAATAGTTGATAATTCCAGCCCAGCAATGGTCAACAGGTGCAAACACCAACAAGTGACATCGTTTCAGCAGAAGCAGTCCATCAGTTGCACCCAACAATGTTGAGCAGGTGCAGACACCAACAAGTGACATCATTTCAGTAGAAGCAGTCCATCAGTTGCACCCAACAATGTTGAGCAGGTGCAGACACCAACAAGTGGCATCATTTCAGTAGAAGCAGTCCATCAGTTGCACCCAGCAATGTTGAGCAGGTGCAGACAGCAACAAGTGACTTCATTTCAGTAGAAGCAGTCCATCAGTTGCACCCAGCAATTTTGAGCAGGTGCAGACACCGACAAGTGACATCATTTCGGTAGAAGCACTCCATCAGTTGCACCCAGCAATGTTGAGCAGGTGCAGACACCAACAAGTGACATCATTTCAGTAGAAGCAGTTCCATCTGTAGCACCCAGTAAAGTTGAAGAGGTACACATAGCAACAAGTCACATTAGTTCAGTAGAAGCAGTCCATCAGTGGCACCCAGCAATGTTGAGTAGGTGCAGACAGCAACAAGTGACTTCATTTCCATACAAGTAGTCCATCAGTTACACCTAGCAATCATGAGCAGGTCCAGAGAGCAGTCCATGATATTCACTATCACTGATCACACTGTTCATCAGAGTAGATAAGCACAAATTAAACATGTCCTAGTGACACCAATCATGTAGAAAAAGTACAAGTAACAGTCCATAATATTCACTATCACTAATCACAATGTTCATCAGCAGAAATTAATCATTCCTAAGTGTCACACATTATGTTGAAAAAGTGCAGGTAACAGTTCATAATATTTACCATCACTAATCAGACAGTTCAGGCATGAACAATAGTTTGAATGCACATACAAATGCTTTTACACTAAACATACAAATTATAACAAACACACAAATGATGTCAGATAATTTTCATATTAACTATTACAAATACTCAAATATCAGTAAACCTATAATATTTATGGGTGTCAGTGCAAGCCACTACAAACAAATAAAATAATATTTACGAGATAGGTGGGTAGGATTAGGAAAGGAAAACACACAAAACACACTCATTCATCTTTCATCCACATTAAGTACTACTGTGTAATTGAATGGTGTTAACTGTGTAAATGTAATTCTGTCAAAATCTGATGTTCATCATGTGTATCAAGTAGTAGTGGCAGCAATGTATAACAGTCAATAATAGTTAGGTCAACGTCATAGTCATCATGTCAAGACCAATGTTTGCCAAGCCAGATCAAATGTACTGTTGTTGAACAACTGTCAGTGAGCCAAGATATGCAAATACTTCCTCTCTTCAAAAAAAGTATATACTGCTTAGTGATTTAACAAAGTGTGTGTATAGACTATCTCCCTTCTACTTTAGTGTTCTAGTCTGCTATCTTCATCCTCCTTGTTCCATAGGACCAACAAAAAAAATATGCATCTCACTTACTTTACCTCTTATCCACCAAAACTCCAATAATCATCAACTTCACACAATCTCAATAATACCTCAATAATACCTCTTCAATGCGTCGATACATATAAACCTTATTACCAATCTCATTTCACTTCCATAACAACTCTTTCCTCTAGTCAGTCTCCTCGAACAAGTACAGATAAAATCCTAATGCAAACTTCAGTTCATCATCCCATACAATCTGAAGACACATTGCCAACACACAACCTCTGTGTAATCCATCTGACCCAAATCTTCTGCTCATTATGAATTATAAACAAAGAAATGCATACATGACCTCTAACAGACTTAGTTCGAATAACTCTCAGTAATTAAGTACGATTACGGAGTGTGAATAATCATAATATTTCACAGTGTGTACACCACTTCAAGAATTATGGCAAACAGAAGCAAACATGTGGAGTATTTCTTGTGTCGAGTGTCACTTCCTATTTCAATTGCTCACGAAAAATGCAGTGTAATAATTGTCAATGGTCTAAACCTATTTTTGGTATGTCATGTCGTTAGCCTCCTTCCTATTAGCATAAATTTATACAGCTTCCATAAAACCTCAGCTCATGTGACTTCAACGAAGTTCTTTGTACTAATGTCGTTCGTCGAATTATAGCAGTTCATTTTCTTATCTTAAAAATATAAGGCACTGAGCGTAAGCAAAACAAGCAATAGCGAGTAAATATACCAGTAGAGAACAGAATGTCAACAAGTGGATGCAGCACAATTCTTACAACGAGGCTCTGCCAAGCGAACAATCTATAATTAACACCATACTGTAACCTAAACTCTATGTTCGTACACTGTACAACAGCATTGCTATATACCAAATTAAAGAGTAGTTGTGACAACAAACAGAAATGTATAAATATGCAATCCATACGCATAGCAGCAAACAGGTCATTAGCATCATATCAGCATAAGCAAATAAATGTTCATATGTCCTCCTAATAAGTAAACATGAAGGCGCAAGCAGATAAATCACAAAGTATAACTCACATACATAAACACAGTCAGCACAATTAATCAGGTTACAATTATAATTTAAATAAATAAACACAGCAGGCACATAATTAAAAAATATGACATCAGTGAAAAAGCAGTGCAGCCAAGCGATGCATAATATACACAAGTTACAACCCAGTTCATTAATAATCATTGTCAAATTCAGTTAACGTACGCAAGCACGTCGCTTCACAAGTAATTTCATAGAACATGAAATTTAGACAAAGTATGAATCACGTAATTGCGAGCAGCAAATTACGTCTAAAGTACGTACCTAAGTGGAAATATGTTACCTGAAAAATGAACTCAATTAATAGTTACCCTTTTTTAGTTTATTAGTTTCTTCTTGGAAATTACATTCTTTCTGAAATTTTCTCGATAGCAAGTCCTCTTAACGTCGGAGACACACAGAATTTACCCGAAGTTCTTAAATATTTTATAGAACCGTATCCTGAAAAATACTGAATGTTAATAACATAATTCATCAAGTCACTATAGCTTTATACTGAATTTAATCGGAGAAATTAGACTGTGTATTTGTTTACGGCTGTCAGTGCATTCGCACTGAGCGCTCGATCAGCTGTAGGCGCGTGACGTAGGAAGCAATTGTTCGCGGTCAACGACTGCGTTGTGCGGTGCGCAGACTTGACTGTTGCTTTGAGTCTGTGCCGCCGCCAAAACACGGCGCGGTATCCTTGTACTCTCCGCATGTTTACATGTAGCTGTTAGTTTCTCTAAAGTATGTCATTCCACAAAAATTTTTCAAAAGTATATCATTCCACAAAAATTTTGGAAACTAGGAACCTCACGTTTTGTGGTAGGAACAGCATAATTACGAATACCGTCTAATTTTTTTGGATCAGGAAGAATACCGAGAAATTTCACCTGAGAACGACCAAATTCAGATTTTTCTAAGTTCACTGTAATGCCAACTCTTGCAAAAATACGTAATAATGAATCCAAAATTTTGTTGTGCTCACTCCAAGAACGTTCAGCAATAAGAATATCGTCGACATATGAAGTAATATTGTCACGAAGATAAACAAGTAAAATTTCGTTTAAACTAGGAATGAATGCTGATGAAGATACATTAAGTCCAAACGGTAATTTCCGAAGTCACTTTTGGGTACAATTAGTCGTATCAGGTTATTGTTTACTTACTCACTAGATAGATTGAAAGTCGAAGAGTTGGTTTGACAGATGCAAAGAATAGTAAAAGAGTAGGCAGCGGTACAGAAGACTAAAAGGGAAATAGCACCACTACAGCTCGGGGCCCTATGCTCGCTACGGCACATATTCACTTAGAGTAGTAAATCCCCTGAGGACTTTAATAGCCGCACATAATTTCTAGTTTGTGACTTAATGGCAACTTTGGCGGAAGTGCGTACATAAATTGATCTAGCCATGAACATGGATGTATGTTATTCTTAGAATTGCGGAAGATCTTAAATTTCCGAACAGTCAAAAAGTGTTTATAGTCAAAGTTTTCGCCTCGTGGCGACAAAGACCTACCGCGTCTGTCCCAGTCACAATGACGATTATTGTTAAATTCACGCGCCTGGCGCTCTCTTGTTGCATCCCGTAAATGAAACAAATTATTTTCTTCAAACCCCTCTGCTACCTGTGATTCTAAATTTCTTCTGCCGTCTTTTCCTACGATTTCGCCTTCAATTTGTTTGACTTGCTTTTTTAATACCTCAAATTCCCTTTTCACGCGTTCATTAAATTTTCCCTGATTTTCAACATGCTTATTTATGTTCTGATACTCTTCGGTTTCTGCAAATGGTAATGGAGCTCTGTCCCCATGTAAACTAAGATTTGTCAATTTATCTGAAATCTCCTCAACTCTTTCCGATAAGTCACCTAATTGTTCTTTCTGCTTATTTACGTCTTCCGTAAGTGTCGCGACTCGGGTTTCAGTATTGACACATTTGGTAGCTAGCTGTTCATATTGTTGTGTTAGATTATTTAATCTGTCATTTGGTACAGATTCCTCGATTCTCTCAAATATTTCTTCCTTATCCTTTGCACGTTGTAAATTTAACTCTGCAAATTTCTGTACTATCACGCGATCTCTTTCTTCCTGTTCTCTATCCTGTTCCCTTTGTCTAATCTCTACTGCAGTTAATCTATTATTGTGAGCATTCAAAATCGGTTGTACTTCTTCTCTGATTTCTTTCTTTAATTCATCTTTCATGTTTTTGAAACATGTCCCTATTCGTGAATCTAACCGTGTTTCCAAAATTCCCATCTCTGTTTTAATTGTTCCTATCTCTGTTTTTAATTCAGATCCTAACTGTGATCCATGTGAGTCTAATCGTGTTTCCATTGTTCCCATCTCAGTTCTAATTGTTCCTATTTGTGATCCCATTGTTCCCATCTCTGTTTTCATTGTTCCTATCTCAGTTTTAATTGTTCCTATTTGTGAGTCAAACCGTGTTTCCATTCGTGCTCCCAAATTTAATATAGCACTCATCAACTGCTCCATATCTTCTGTCGCTAATCTCGTATTCTGTGAATTTTCTGATTGAGAAAAATTTTGAAATGGTTTCGGACTATTTTCCCGACTTATTACATTGTTTTCCACTTCATTATCCATCATACTGTTTTCCTCTGTTGGCGAGTTCGCCATGTTAACAATTTCGTCATTCTCACTATCCATCATTTTTGCCTTTTTCATTGATCGCGTAATCATTTGCAAGACATACAAAACTCGTCACTGTGCGAAAAAAACACAATGCCTCCTTATCTCCAACAATACCATTTACATGCAATGTCTCCCTCAAACACGATCAATCGAACTATTGAAATAATTGCACTAAATTGTCAAACCCGTAGACAAGACAACAACAAAAAATAAATTTTGTAAAATACCATTAGAAGAATGCCAATTACCAAATCTACACATTCAAAATAGACTACAATTACTAAACTACAAATTACTACAACAATACTACTATCTACTATTTTTACAATCAGAAGATTCCAAGGGACGATCCGAAGCAGCGGTCGCCACGTGCATGGGGGCTTAATTAAATATGATTGAAAATACTTTTTTTTTGTTTTTAGTAGCTGTATGGCCGATTACACTGTGTCTCGTAATCGGTTGGCCCTGACTAGTATTATTACGCTATTTGACTGCAAAGATCAACAACAAGAATGAAATGAAATTTTTCGTTAACACAATTAATTAATTAAGTCCCCAGCAACTATAAAACCTACAAAACCCAAGCACAAATGTAATTGTTCTGTGTGTGGGAGTGTGACTCAACGTACACATCTGGCACGGTTCTTCATCAACAAGACAAGAATTTTTAAATACCAATTATACTGACGTGATAAAAGAAAATTAGAAATACGATAATTGCGTAAGGAAAGCAGAATTACACTCTAATACAAGAACACACGCCAGATGCTTTGTTGACTGAACCTGTAATGGCGCATTATTTAGGATACTGAAATTAAAAACAAACGGAGTTAGTTACCTCATTTATATTGATGAAAATCACTCTAATCCTTACATTATATCTCACACCGTCTCTCTACTATCACATCTCAACCAGAACTCTCCAATATCACATCTCAGCAAGCACTGCCTAATAGCACATCTTAACAAACACTCTCTGCTACAACATCTCAGCACAGACTAGCACGAGACCTCGACAGGCACTGACTACTACGAGTTCTTAACAAGCACCGTGGAGGCGGCTTAATAATACTCTTTGGCGCAATCTCTGGCGCAGTGGCTCAGTGTAGCCACCTTTCTTGAAACGCGTATCTATTTTGTTCGTGATGTAAATAAATAGTTGCCACTATGAAAGTTCCAACCCTCGTATATTGTTCTACTTATACTTCAGTTTGTCAGTGTCTCACGACTAAAGATCTAGTGATGTCACAAACTTTTTTCGACATATAGATATAGTATTATTCTAGATTCATCTCGGCGAGTTTATGCTGAAGAGTGACGTTTTTGAGGTACTGTGTACAGTGCCGAAAGCATGGCAGCTGCAGTTCGTTCCCTGAGGGTCGTTTCTCTGGGGATGGAATTTTGTGAGAGGAAAAATGAAGAAAGGTCAGAAGGGAAAGAGATGTTGAAGCTGGTGAGGGGAGATGGTTATAGAAGAAGTATGAAGAAGGTAAGGTTTGGAGACTACTAATATGGGAAAATATGAAAGAAAATCATGAGGGATTCGAACTGGACAGGCCCATAAGACCTATCTTTCCCTGGTAGGGAAACGCTAGTGTTTTGTTTTCCACTACTTGAAGGAGGCACTCTTTTTTACGTCAACAGCCAACGCAACTAACGTATAAGAAGTTTGTTTTGTGACTGTTTTTTAGTGCGGTACAGCTTTGGTTCCATCGTCAATGAAACAAGCGGAGAATAATTCGCGTTACTGTTGTAGTCAATGAGTGTTTCGAGTGTGTGTTTCGAAAAGTGTTGCACAAAGAAAAATATTAAAGTATGAACGTTTTACTTCATTGTAATGCAACGTTTATCTCAATAAACAAATAACCATGCTCAACAACGAAGAAGATTAAAAAATTTCGAAATAGGGGTAGGTGAATGGAAGAGAGGGGCTAAGACCAAAGTAGAAATGTGCCCTAGGCGCCAGTTACTCTAGTTACGTCACCAAACTGTGGACTACAAATCATGAACATTGGTTTAATACAAGGATTAAAGAGCATAATGAGTAGACCATCCACATTATCAGTGAAATTGAGATAATAGAAATATTTAAACTACTCAGAGTTATTTAAGCAACTCCAATGAAACTTCATTTCCTTGCATATAGTTCATTGAAATAAATTAATAATAACTGATAGTTCTACAGATATTCTGTACGTAACCTACTCCACGAAAATTTACGTAACTGGGAACTTGCAGGCACTATTGTTACAACTCATACTGAATATCATTCCCAAGATATCTGCCGCTAAAAACCGTAGACACTGTAACAAAGAAGTTCGAACAAGAAACACGCTGTGCTCCCGATGAAACAACAATCTGAATAGAGTTTGCCTCACAGATTTGTGTTAGTAAGACCGAAGCACTGTTATGCGTTTGTACTCAAAGATAACAAGTGTTAATCGTTGTAAACAAACATTATGGGAGGAAGTGCTAAGGTCAGAGTGGATTAATCGTCAGCTTTGTGTGTAGAAGATAAGAGAGCACTGATAGTGCGAATAATTGGGGAAAATGCGGGAGAAGGTTAGGAACTCAGCCTTTTGTTCAAAACATTTTTTCACTCCTAAATCATTCATTTCCTTGCGTTATCTCCATTACGCAACGTTTCACGGGAAGCTGAGCACGCGATTACTTGACGTATACTTGCTGTGCTGCTGCATTTTTGGCTTCTTTATGAGTTTCGTGACGTCTCGGGGGTTCCCCGATGCTGCAGAAGCACGCAGGCAGATCCCCCTAGTGGCACTACCAGAAATTAATGCGCGGCGGCGTGCACAGCATCGTTAGCGGGGCTCACCCCAGCCACTACCCTCCTTTTTCGCTCGGTGAAGCGGGGGTTATTGACACCGTAAAATATTCCGCTCTCATAGAGGGGCTAACACGAGCGAGATCAAAGACTGCACGTCAGCCTAACGACACAACGTCCCATCCTAACGGCATCATTTGATCCAAATCAGACAGCTGTCTGAGCGAGGATTTGTATGAAAGATATCATATCCTCATAATCTGATAGTTTTGGTCACGTAAGCAGTCTCTTCCGTTCGTCCAGAGTAGGCCCTACTGGTGAACGTGCATGCCCGAGCGCTTGTTTACTTCTGCGCTAGAGTGCGATGTATTCAGCACAACTAATTTTTCTCAAAATGAGTTTATTAAGGCGGACCTTTAGTATGACCCTATTCAGCTGATGTTTCCGCGGAGACAGGTGAACGCCATAACTTCACACGAAGAGACCTCTGACGCCTTCACCCCGTGCCCACTCATGTTACCGTGATCGAACATGGACAATGAATGGGGTCACTGACCGCGTAAGCAGAATTTAAAAAAAAATGGTATTCAGACATCTTTCTTTAGTCAAAATAAAATAAAATACTTTTTCCGACGGTAAACGGATGCACCTGATTACCTCCACAGTGCAGGCGTCTATCAAGTGTCATTTAGCTGCGGCAAAGTGTATATAGGCGAAACGGGAAGAACTGTTAAAGAACGCATTAAGGAACACGAGCGGCACGTGCGACTAAAACGAACTGCAAAATCGGCAGTAGCGGAACATCACGAGAACTGTGGCTCGGCCGGCCGTAGTGGCCGTGCGGTTCTAGGCGCTTCAGTCTGGAACCGCATGACCGCTACGGTCGCAGGCTCGAATCCTGCCTCGGGCATGGATGTGTGTGATGTCCTTAGGTTAGTTAGGTTTAAGTAGTTCTAAGTTCTACGGGACTGATGACCACAGATGTTAAGTCCCATAGTGTTCAGAGCCATTTGAACCATTTGAACTGTGGCTCTGACATCGATTTTAATAACGTACGTGTACTGGCTAAAGAAACAAACATTTATAGAAGAAAGGACCGAGAAGATTTCTAAGAATGCATCTCATTTCAATAGAGAGGACGGCTATAGGCTTCCGGCATCGTGGCTCCCCGCCATCAACGAAGTAAACACGTGGCCGCTGTGTGTGAGCGGCATAAACAAATGGTTCAAATGGCTCTGAGCACTATGGGACTCAACATCAGAGGTCATCAGTCCCCTAGAACTTAGAACTACTTAAACCTAACTAACCTAAGGATATCACACACATCCATGCCCGAGGCAGAATTCGAACCTGCGACCGTAGCGGTCGCGCGGTTCCGGACTGAAGCGCCGAGAACCGCTCGGCATAAACAACGCTCTGCAAGTCACCTCGGCGGACAATAATGTTTTGGGTAAACATTCCCCCTCTCTTGCTCTGTCCGTTTCGAATGTAGCCACTGATGACGACCAAGCAATAGCGGTAGCAGGCACTTCAACCAATAACCCTTCTCCATAAGTGTGGAATAGTGCCTTTCTATCCAATGACGATGGACCGCCAGTGGTATCCACAGGAGATGAGCTACCAACGCCCTTCTTCTACATCAGAGCGGGATTATTAGCCTATGACTATGGCCCACCAATGGTAGCCATATGAATTTTAACCAATACTATCACTTCTCGAGCACGAACGCCAGAAAACTCCCCCTTTATAAGTGGAAGCGACACTCGTCTCTGACAGTGTTCCAGCAGTACAACAGCAGTAAAAGATCCTGAGGAAGATCCCAGGCAGAGTGGTCGAAACGTCGAACATTTTACAAGAAATATGACGCGGCCTAATTACCCAGAAGATTTTAACTTCAGTGACAACGGCCACGAAAGCCTGCAGACTTACAGAATGAAAAGTGTTCTTGAATTGTTCGCCATACACCCCGCAGGGGCATTCTGGAAACTCACCGATCGAAGTGGCGCAGTGGTTATCACACTGGACTTATAATTCAGGAGGACAACAGTTCAGATCTGAGTCTGGCCATTCATATTTACATTTTTCGTGATTTTCCTCGCCGGCCGGGTTGGCCGAGCGGTTCTAGGCGCTACAGTCTGGAACCGCGCGACCACTACGGTCGCAGGTTCGAATCCTGCCTCAGGGATAAATGTGTGTGATGTCCTTAGGTTAGTTAGGTTCAAGTAGTTCTAAGTTGTAGGGGACTGATGACCTCAGAAGTTAAGTCCCATAGTGCTCAGAGCCATTTGATTTTCCTCAATCATTAAAGGCAAATGCCTGAATGGTTCCTTTGAAAAGGCACTACTGATTTCATTCTTCGTTCTTCCTTGTGATCCGTCTCTAATGATCTAGATGTCGACTCGACGTTAACGCCAATCTTCCTTTTCTTACAGATCGCGTATACAGATTGAAGCCTCGTGATTCTCTCTTATTTTATAGGCTTTTCTTGCATCCGTCACCGGGATAACCTCTGCCACACGGATGTGGATGGAGATGGATTAGAGATTAATTAGATTCGGTTCTTGTTCCATAGACTCAAATGATGAGATGATTCTCGTGGGTGTGGAACATGGCAGAAAGTGTAATATAAGAAACGTAAAGCACTTGAATATAATACTTACTACTCTGATCATTTGTCAGGATATTGTCAAACTACGTGAATACAATACAGTGTACCTGAATAGCTAATGTTTACAGAATTAATAAACTGTCAGAATGAAACATTGTTGGTAATTTATCTTACACAAAATACCTAATCTTGACTGTTGTGACAAAGTGCTGTCAAAACTGAAATCTAGCAGACATTTTTACTTAAGCTGGCCTAACAGTCTCTCTTAATATATTCATCTATAGAGTACAAGGAGTTGCCTATCAAAAACTCTTTAAAACTCGGTTTAAACCGTGTTTCATCTGAAACTAAGTTTTTAATAGTTGCTGGAATTTATTGAAAAATGTGTGTCCCCTTTTGGACCAAGGTAAGTGATTTTAGGTCTTTATGTAGATTGTTCTTGTTCCTAGTATTGATACTGTTTAGTGAGCTATAGGTTGAAAATAGAGGTATATGACTTGCAACTAATTTCATTAAGGAATAAATATCCTGAGAAGCAGTGATTAAAATAAAACGTTCCTTGAACAAGTTTCTACATGATGAATTTACACCACAAATGATTCTTGCTGTTGTTGTTGTTGTTGTTGTGGTCTTCAGTCCTGAGACTGGTTTGATGCAGCCCTCCATGCTACTCTATCCTGTGCAAGCTTCTTCATCTCCCAGTACTTACTGCAACCTACATCCTTCTGAATCTGCATAGACTATTCATCTCTTGGTCTCCCTCTACGATTTTTACCCGCCACGCTGCCCTCCAATACTAAATTGGTGATCCCTTGATGTCTCAGAACATGTCCTATCAACCGACCCCTTCTTCTAGTCAAGTTGTGCCACAAACTCCTCTTCTCCCCAATTCTATTCAATACCTCCTCATTAGTTATGTGATCTACCCATCTAATCTTCAGCATTCTTCTGTAACACCAGATTTCGAAAGCTTCTATTCTCTTCTTGTCCAAACTATTTATCGTCCATGATTCACTTCCATACATCGCTACACTCCATACAAATACTTTCAGAAACGACTTCCTGACACTTAAATCTATACTCGAAGTTAACAAATTTCTCTTCTTCAGAAACGCTTTCCTTGCCATTGCCAGTCTACATTTTATATCCTCTCTACTTCGACCATCATCAGTTATTTTGCTCCCCAAATAGCAAAACTCCTTTACTACTTTGTCTCATTTCCTAATCTAATTCCCTCAGCATCACCCGACTTAATTCGACTACATTCCATTATCCTCGTTTTGCTTTTGTTGATGTTCATCTTATACCCTCCTTTCAAGACACTGTCTATTCCGTTCAACTGCTCTTCTGAGTCCTTTGCTGTCTCTGACAGAATTACAATGTCATCGGCCAACCTCAAAGTTTTTATTTCTTCTCCATGGATTTTAATACCTACTCCGAATTTTTCTTTTGTTTCCTTCACTGCTTGCTCAATATACAGATTGAATAACACTGGGGAGAGGCTACAACCCTGTCTCACTCGGTTCCCAACCACTACATCCCTTTCATACCCCTCGACTCTTATCACTGCCATCTGATTTCTGTACAAATTGTAAATAGCTTTTCGCTCCCTGTATTTTACCCCTGCCACCTTCAGAATTTGAAAGAGAGTATTCCAGTCAACATTGTCAAAAGCTTTCTCTAAGTCTACAAATGCTAGAAACGTAGGTTTGTCTTTCCTTAATCTAGCTTCAAAGATAACTCGTAAGGTCAGTATTGCCTCACGTGTTCCAACATTTCTACGGAATCCAAACTGATCTTCCCCGAGGTCGGTTTCTATCAGTTTTTCCATTCGTCTGTAAAGAATTCGCGTTAGTATTTTGCAGCCGTGACTTATTAAACTGATAGTCCGGTAATTTTCACATCTGTCAACAGCTGCTTTCTTTGGGATTGGAATTATTATATTCTTCTTGAAGTCTGAGGGTATTTCGCCTGTCTCATACATCTTGCTCACCAGATGGTAGAGTTTTGTAAGGAGTGGCTCTCCCAAGGCTGTCAGTAGTTCTAATGCAATGCTGTCTACTCCAGGGGCCTTGTTTCGACTCAGGTCTTTCAGTGCTCTGTCAAACTCTTCACGCAGTATCATATCTCCCAATTCATCTTCATCTACATCCTCTTCCATTTCCATAATATTGTCCTCATTACATCGCCCTTGTATAGACCCTCTATATACTCCTTCCATCTTTCTGCTTTCCCTTGTTTGGTTAGAACTGGGTTTCCATCTGACCTCTTGATATTCATGCAAGTGGTTCTCTTTCCTCCAAAGGTCTCTTTAATTTTCCTGTAAGCGGTATCTATCTTACCCCTAGTGAGATAAGCCTCTACATCCCTACATTCGTCCTCTAGCCATCCCTGCTTAGCCATTTTGCACTTCCTGTTGATCTCATTTTTGAGACGTTTGTATTCGTTTTTCTGCTTCATTTACTGCATTTTTATATTTTCTCCTTTCATCAATTAAATTCAATATTTCTTCCGTTGCCGAAGGATTTCTACTAGCCCTCGTCTTTTTCCCTACTTGATTCTTATTACACGCATTTGCACACTAAAAAGTTTTGTTCGGTTTGATGAGTTACCCCATAATATGATCCCATATGACATAATTGAATGGAAATAAGCAAAGTGCAAGTTTTTTTATATTTATGTCGCCTACATCTGACACAATTCCCACTACAAATACAGAATTTCTTAGGCGCTGAAGCAATTCTGTGATATGCCCTTCCCAACTGAATTTATTATTAAGTTGTAATCCCAGAAATTAGATTATTTTATAGAAAGTGTACATAACGTAAACATGAACAAAAAGGAACCCGTGAAACCGAAAAACTTGGCCATAGGTGCCCAAAAATGTCGTAAACATAATATGTTTGATTGACATTATTCCACTTCGTGAGCGATCTAGATTGGTATGAAAACAGAAGTAACGATCGTCAAGACACCGATTCTTAAGTTTTGTGTTGTCACATTGTTCATAGTCGCTTTACAGCTCTTGACGGTATTTTCGTTCTGTCGTCGAAACTAAAAAAAGGCGTGCTTGTTTTTTCGCCAGGCGCGTTTCGCTTTATTGAGGTAAAGCATCGTCAGTGGTCTGTAATTACGTTATTTATATTTTGATTTGATTGAAGATCGAGAAACACTTTTTCGCACAACACTGTTAAACTACAACACATACGTAGAAGTATAAATACAAACAGAAAACACCAGTGTTCGAAAAAGTGTGTTGTGAAAAACATAAGAAAAGCACAGACCACAACTATGAATGTCTAAAGAAGAAAAACATCAACGATGTGCTAGCAGACAGCATAAGCGAAAATCACCGTAAGTACAGCCAACATATTGTTAACGAACTGTTTTTCGATCTTAAAGCAAATCTTAATGTAAATAACTTAGTTACAGACCACTGATGGCGCTTTACCTCAATAAAGCAAAAAGCGTCTGGTGAAAAAAATAAAAAACACGCATTTTTTGTAGTTGCAGCGACAGAACAAAAATACCGTCAAGAATTGAAGGTACCAGATCGCTTTATGCAGATTACCGGCTTCGATGAATCTACAGGGTGTTACTAAAAGGTACGGCCAAACTTTCAGGAAACATTCCTCTCAAACAAAGAAAGAAAATACGTTATGTGGACATGTGTCCGGAAACGCTTACTTTCCATGTTGGAGCTCATTTTATTACTTCTCTTCAAATCACATTAATCATGGAATGGAAAAACACAGCAACAGAACGTACCAGCGTGACTTCAAACACTTTGTGACAGGAAATGTTCAAAATGTCCTCCGTTAGCGAGGATACATGCATCCACCCTCCGTCGCATGGAATCCCTGATGCGCTGATGCAGCCCTGGAGAATGGCGTATTGTATCACAGCCGTCCACAATACGAGCACGAAGAGTCTCTACATTTGGTACCGGGGTTGCGTAGACAAGAGCTTTCAAATGCCCCCATAAATGAAAGTCAAGAGGGTTGAGGTCAGGAGAGCGTGGAGGCCATGGAATTGGTCCGCCTCTACCAATCCATCGGTCACCGGATCTGTTGTTGAGAAGCGTACGAACACTTCGACTGAAATGTGCAGGAGCTCCATCGTGCATGAACCACATGTTGTGTCGTACTTGTATAGGCACATGTTCTAGCAGTACAGGTACAGTATCCCGTATGAAATCATGGCGGTGAATCGAGGAAGTACAGTACATACTGACGATACTAAAATGAGCTCTAACATGGAAATTAAGCGTTTCCGGACACATGTCCACATTACATCTTTTCTTTATTTGTGTGTGAGGAATGTTTCCTGAAAGTTTGGCCGTACCTTTTTGTAACACCCTGTATATGCTGCTTTTATATATTCGGTGCACTGTGTATGATATTTTAATAATGATCCTTTTACTTTTGACATGCCTAAATACTGTACTATGCATGTTCTTACAGTGTCTGTTTATTAAGTACCCAAACTATTGTACATGTGGATGAGATTCTTTGAAGTGCAGTGCTTAAGATTCGAATAAGCCAACGTAGTTTCCTGAAAGCTGTGCTATGAATGAATCCTCTATTAAAGCGATCGTGGCATTTTGAAATTCGTCACTTCTATTTTCCATACAACGCGTCTCTGACTTTATAACCATCATAAATGCACCTGACACGACAACGGCCGTGCCGAAATGGAAACAGTAGTTCCCGTCTGATCACCGAAGTTAAGCACCGTCAGAGGTGGCCAATAGCTGGATAGGTGATCGTCTGGGAACGCCACATGCAGTTGACAGTCTCGCCCAGCCTTTACGGCAGGGGGCCGGTTCTTGCGCCAATGTCATAAATTAAATTCCAGAACTCACTGCAGTGTCTCTTGAAGTAGGAGCATACGACACCGTTGATGGCAATTCGTTCGTCGGATGGGAACGCTACCTTCGGCGACCCCTTGGCACTGTTCGAGGGGAGCAGGCTATGTACTCGTACCGGGTGTAACCCTCACCTTGTGAACACTCAACTTCGTCACACTATGGGTATCATATGTGGAACATTACTTGCTACTCCAGTCGAATGGCTGCCGGTGTTGTACAACGTACCACCTCCTAACATCAGAAGACCATAACATCTTGGTCATCTGTGGTCAAGAGTACTGAATAACTCGTCACTCCCAATTCACGAAAATGTGAGACAACTAGAATCATCCAGGTTGAAGTCCCGTAAACCGGCATGTAAAACGGCCATGGAATTGTTAAGCAACCATTTCGACCCCAAAGACAGCTGGCGGAAAGAATCGACATCATCTACTCCACAGGGCATCTTAAAAGTTGAAGACCCAACAGTAAGCTTCAATGGTTTCAGCCTGCCAAGATACACTTCGAGCAGACTTAACTGATTCAGATGTGGTGAGGGAAAAAGTGCTTCGATTCTTCATATATGGGGTTGGGTGGACACCCCATACTATCACTGAGCTGACGTTCCACAAACAATGAAGTATATAGCAGTGGACTGCCCCCTCCGTGCGTTCCCTGGAAATCTAGTGAATTCGAACCTGGTTACTTCCGAAGTGGTGGATTGGATCAATGGCTTTGATATAAAGATCTAAACTGTATTTTAATGTGTCTCTGGTACTGTATTTTATGTGTTGTTGTGTTATGTATCATACTTTAACTAAAATAAATAAAACCCTCTCCCTTCTCTCGTCACCTCCAACACGAACATGACACTACACCACACTACACACACTCATTACAGTTGTCAGCAACACTTACAGATACACTTACGAATGTAGATCACATAATCCGAGGAGGAAAGCTGCCTGCAGGTGCAAAAGGACAGGGAAAAACCTTTCCACTTCGACTGCTGAACCTGACCTTCAGGGTCGACCATTCATGCCACAGGACTTTACTTTTCAGTTCACCCGATGGTGGAGGTGTAATACTCTGATTTTGTAGTGGCAAGCACAATAAAAGTGACATTACAGCAATTTGTATTTTGAAATGAAAAGAGTATCATTATTCTATTGCCTGACAAACGTGCTCCACGTGCGCCTGGAGCTTTTCGGAGACTTCACTTCCTGCTGTTCCAGTTTTAACACGACGCAAGTTTAGATTAGATTAGATTTACTTTCATTCCAATTGATCCGTAGTGAGGAGGTCCTCCAGGATGTGGAACTTGTCAGAAAAACAACAATACATGACAAATATTTAAACTAAAACAAATAAGCTAATGTACCATTCCACAGGTCCCAAGTGGAATGATCGTCATTTTTTAATGAACACTAAGAGTCATTTTACAAATACTATTGCACTGAATTTAAAATAAAAAAGTTTTTTATTTATTTATAAGGTAAGAAACATGTAACACAACTACTGTAATACTTATTTACAATGAACACATTACTGCACTGAAATGGTGCGGAAGTTAGATTATACTTACACACACACACACACACACACACACACACACACACACACACACACACAAATTTTCAGTGAACACATTACTGCACTGAAATTGTGCAGAAGTTATGTTGTACTTATATACAAATCAGTTGGTTTTCCTCAGAAATTCATCAATGGAGTAGAAGGAGTTGGCCACCAATAAATCCTTTAGGCTTCTCTTAAACTGAATTTCATTGGTTGTTAAGCTTTTTATGGCT
The DNA here is from genome assembly GCF_023864345.2 of Schistocerca serialis cubense. NCBI lineage: Eukaryota > Metazoa > Arthropoda > Insecta > Orthoptera > Acrididae > Schistocerca > Schistocerca serialis. Next base: position 117,393,853 of record NC_064639.1, on the reverse strand, counting down.
GCTGGCAAGTTATTGAAAATGTGTGTTCCTGAATAATGCACACCTTTTTGTACAAGATAAAGTGACTTTAAATCCTTGTGAAGATTATTCTTATTTCTAGTATTGATTCCATGAATTGAGCTGTTGGTTTGAAAAAGTGATATATTTTTAATGACAAATTTCATTAAGGAATAAATATATTGGGAAGCTGTAGTTAGTATCCCTAGTTCCCTAAACAGGCTTCTGCAGGATGTTCTTGAGTTCACACCACATATAATTCTTACTGCACGTTTTTGTGCCCGGAAAACTTTAGCTTGGCTTGATGAATTACCCCAGAAAATAATCCCATATGACATTATGGAATGAAAGTAAGCATAGTATGCCAGCTTTTTCATTTTTATATCCCCTATGTCTGACAAAATTCGCATTGCAAACAGAGATTTGTTAAGACGCTTCAGCAGTTCTGTGGTGTGCTCCTCCCAGTTGAATTTATTATCAAGCTGTAATCCCAAGAATTTAACACCGTCCACTTCTTCTATCTTCTTGTCATCATATGTTAGACATATACTCTTGGGACACCCCTTACAAGTTCTGAACTGCATGTAGTGTGTTTTTTCAAAGTTTAGTGACAAAGAATTGGCTAGGAACCAGTGATTAATGTCTACAAATATTTTATTGGCTGATCTTTCTAAGACTACACTTGATTTGCTATTTATTGCAATGTTTGTATCATCAGCAAACAAAACAAATTTGGCATCTGGTAATGTTACTGATGAAAGGTCATTGATATACACAAGAAAAAGTAAGGGCCCCAAAATGGAACCTTGTGGGACCCCACATGTAATTAGTTCCCAGTTGGATGATGCCTGATAGCTTGATACATGTCTCTTTCCTAATAACACCCTTTGTTTCCTGCCAGTGATATAAGATTTGAACCATTTTGCAGCATTTCCTGTTACACTATAATATTCTAGTTTACTTAAAAGGATATTGTGATTTACACAGTCAAATGCCTTTGACAGATCACAAAATATACCAGTTGCCTGCAATTTTTTGTCTAATGAATTAAGTACATTTTCACTGTAAGTGTAGATAGCCTTCTCAATATCAGAACCTTTTAGAAATCCAAACTGTGACTTTGACAGTATGTTATTTGAGATAAGATGGTTATAAAGACGACTGTACATTACTTTTTCGAAAATTTTTGAGAATGCTGGCAACAGTGAAATTGGACGGAAATTTGATGCTATTTCTTTATCTCCCTTCTTAAACAGTGGCTTAACTTCAGCATATTTCAGCCATTCGGGAAATATTCCACTGATAAACGACTGGTTACACAGATAGCTTAATATGTTACTTAGCTCAGAATCACATTCTTTAATTAACTTTGTTGATATTTCATCATACCCACTAGATGTTTTTGATTTTAAAGATTTTATGATGGACATTATTTCTGTTGGGGTAGTGAGGGTCAAATTCATATTATGGAAGTTACTTGAAATGTCTGGTCTAAGGTAATCCATAGCAGCATCTACCGAACCTGACAACCCCATCTTTTCAGTAACAGTTATAAAATGTTTGTTAAAAAGTTCTGCAACACTATACACATCTGTCACCAATGCATCATTTACTCTTAATGCTATTTGTTCCTCTTCATGTCTGGTTCTACCGGTCTCCTCCTTCACTATATCCCATATTGTCTTTATTTTGTTATCTGATATGACTATCTTTTCCTTGTAATATATTTGCTTTGACATCCGTATTACAGTCTTTAATATTTTGCAGTGAATCAGTCGATAAGTCTCCTCTCGTAGCTCAGACAGACCGTAGCAATTAGCCGGCTGAGCTGATGCACGCACAGCATCACGCGTGACGCACAGCTGGGGTTCCGCCAGCCGATGTTCGGTCCGCTTGATCAGCTGTAGCGGCTCCCGGCGATCACACAGTGTGTGTAATCGCGCCGCTGCGGGCCCCTGATTGCCGGAATAAACACCGCCTGCGGCTGCAGCGGGAGGGCGGGGGGCGGGACAAAGCGTACTGGTGCCGCCCTGGGGGAGCCCACGCTGCATTACGGCCATAACCATGACAGACACTGTGCGTGCGGTCCATGGGTCACCATCCACCCTAAAGTGCAGGTAGTCTGTTTCAAACCACTGCCACTTCGGTGCTAATGTTCAGATGAATCGAATTAAAATCTGAGTCACGCGGGGTAGCCGCGCGGTCTGAGGGCGTCTTGTCACGGTCCGTGCGGTTCGCCCCCCCCCCCCCCCCCCCCGCCGCACCGTCGGTCATCGTTGTGTGTCCCTGTGTTTTCCTTAGTGTAAGTTAGTTTAAGTTAGATTAAGTAATGCGTAAGGTTAGGGACCCCCCCCCCATGAACCATGGACCTTCCCGTTGGTGGGGAGGCTTGCGTGCCTCAGCGATACAGATAGCCGTACCGTAGGTGCAACCACAACGGAGGGGTATCTGTTGAGAGGCCAGACAAACGTGTGGTTCCTGAAGAGGGGCAGCAGCCTTTTCAGTAGTTGCAAGGGCAACAGTCTGGATGGTTGACTGATCTGGCCTTGTAACAATAACCAAAACGGCCTTGCTGTGCTGGTACTGCGAATGGCTGAAAGCAAGGGGAAACTACAGCCGTAATTTTTCCCGAGGGCATGCAGCTTTACTGTATGATTACAGGATAGAGTAGCATGGAGAGCTGCATCAAACCAGTCTCAGGACTGAAGACCACAACAACAACAACAAGGTTAGGGACCGATAACCTCAGCAGTTTGGTCCATAAGACCTTACCACAAATTTCGAAATTAAAATCTATTTACGTCTCGATGTTTTTCTCTCCCTCTGTCCCTCCCTTCGTCCCTCTCTCTGTCTGTCTGTCTGTATGTATGTGTGTGTGTGTGTGTGTGTGTGTGTGTGTGTGTGTGTGGTAGCGGGCCAGGGTGGCCGAGCGGTTCTAGGCGCTACAGTCTGGAACTACGCGACCGCTCCAGTCGCAGTTTCGAATCCTGCCTCGGGCATGGATGTGTGTGATGTCCTTAGGTTAGTTAGGTTTAATTAGTTCTAAGTTCTAGTGGACTGATGACCTTAGAAGTTAAGTTCCATAGTGCTCAGAGCTATTTGAACCATTTGATTTATGTGTGTGTGTGTGTGTATATATAAGGGACAGTCAAACGAAAATGAGACGGATGAAAACAAAGTAAGGAAAATGTTGTGATACTTTCTGGCATATTAAAACTGTGTGCCAGACTGAGGCTCGAGCTTTGCCTTTGTGGACATGCCATACGAACACCTCACATTCCAAATTTCACAGAAACCCTCCTGCAGAACTGAAAGAAAGAATATTGTGGAGACATAGCTTTGTTGTGTACGACTTCATACACCATAGTAAGGAGAGGTTGGCTACAGTGCAGGGTGGCAACAGTTGTCATTTGGAAGCTGGACAGGAGCAGAAATTATTAGCGAACAAGTTAACACAATAAACAGAAGATTTACTTAACATGTATTTCTCTGGGAGTAAAAAGGTTCATTACAAATGATGCAGCAAGAAATAAAGTCTGACAATCCTAATGTCAACAAGGAGACTCCCTGAAAAAAATGGCTCTAAGCACTATGGGACTCAACATCTGAGGTCATCAGTCCCCTAGACTTAGAACTACTTAAACCTAACTAACCTAAGGACATTGTAAGGCAAATCCAACACCTTCCATGAAAACCCTGACATGATAAGCAAATCCAGTAGTATGTCACATAGCTCCGAATAAATCGTGGCATTAAATTAACCAAAGTAATACGAGTAACGAGTGAGCAAATGGAATACCACAGACTAACATAAGAATGCCTAAATGCATGTCATACCTTCCCAATGTGGGACAGACGCAGTTCCGAGGGGAGAAACGAGAACAGAAGCCGAGAGCAGAACCTTGTTAAGCTGGAAGGCCCTACGATAAGGGACGGACGGACACCCACGTCGCCAGCTAACCGCTAGGACCACACCACCCGCAAGTTCTAGCATGTGATTTTTTCGCGTCTCTGTTACGTCAAGACCAGCCCCCAGCCAATGTTAAAAGCTAGCGCCCTTCAGAAGAACAGTATAGATCTTACGATAACACAAAAAGGGCTACATCACCCGCAGGTTTTAGCGTGAGATTTTCTCGCGTCTCTGTTACGGTAGGACCACCCCCCAGCCCATGTTAAAAGATAGAGCCCTCCAGAAGAACAGTATAGATGTTACGATAACACTAAAGGACCACACCAGCTGCAAGTTTTAGTGTGAGAGTTTTTCGCGTCTCTGTTACGTTGCAAACTTTAAAAACATTGCCCCACCACGAAAAGTATAACGTTTCTCATTGGATAGAGAGAATTTTTGTAGGCGGAGCTTAAGGTTAACATTGAGAGCCTGATTGGTCAGATGAAAACACAGCCAGACAGTTTTTTTTTAAAACCAACTTCGGTAAATTGTAGTAAGGAGAAGTTAGGAGGGAGTTGCGTCCGAGACAGTGAGGTGAGCGGAGCTGTGCTGATCGCCGCCCCCTGACGAACACCGACAAGATAATGAACGCACGCGATGCCGCATAACAGCGCATAAAGCTTCACTCAGAACTGCAGAAGTCTCATCTGTTACATCCCTTTTTGCGTAGTACTAGTGTCGATCGTCAATTAAAGCTCATGGTGTTCACATTTGCCACTTGTAGTAAAAATCTGAAACGCGATGATTTTTCTGTTATATAGTTACTGAGAAGCCACATCAGCCGCTGTAATTTACGACAAGTCACTGTAGACCATTTTGATAGTTTTCTCTTTTGTGAAACTTAATTTAAACCTAGATTATACATGTAATATGGCATAGGTCATCCTTCGATCCATTGTAGAACTTGGAAACCCACTCAGGGAATATTCGTTCACATTTTTGTTGAACGCAGTTGGTTTTTACTATCCTGTATTAAAACATTTCCTTTTATCAATAGTGCAATTTATAAACAATGTTTTGTGAGTAGAATAAAATTTCCAATGGTAAACTTAACTGCTTTTTCGACGTTATTTTACCAACTAACTAAAAATAGGAAAGCCTTGAACCCCTTCCACTAAGTTTAGTTAGTATTAAGATTCTTTTACAGGGAGTGCAGTGGAGCCGACGCTGAAATCATTAAGTATTTGGTTATATCATCGCTAGTCTCACTGAACTCTTCTGAATTCTACATGTCATGTGTGGTCTGGCGTCTCCTTACCAGCAACAGGCCCCAGGTTCAAACTAGTCTATTCCCTAAAAAACACGGTCAGAGCGTCGTTGCGCGAAAGTGGTAGGAACAACAGACACCACGCAGAATGTTAGAACATCACATACAACCATGCCCGAGGCAGGATTCGTACCTCCGACCGTAGCAGCCGCGCGATTCCGGACTGAAGCCCCTAGAAGTGTTCGGCCACAGCGGGCTCTCTGAACTCAAGTACGAATAACAGTATTGGAGCTGCGACTATGTGGCATCTGCATAGCATAACATAAAGAAGAGGCTCCAAGTGCCAGTGGCTGTGGGAGTGCTTTCCGGCCATCCTGCACCGTGCGGCACTCGTAGTTCACAGCAACCCGAGACGTGGATCAGCGGGCGTGCACCATTGGATCTGCCGGATCCCATACGACCACTGTCGGCGTCAGACACAATCTGGCAATTCCCTTGTCAACTTTGATGCCTTTGGGATGATATCCATATTTGCCATTTAGTCTGCACGTGCGCGAGCACACACACACACACACACACACACACACACACACACACACAGAATTACCTAAAACGTGCACCGCAAATAATATTGCGGAAGTAGAAAGTGCTTTTGATGTGTGGTTTTCACAGAATGTATTGGTAATCAGATGCTCGAATTGTTTGCCCACTAATAATACTTATAAAGTATGATTTTTGTGCAAACATACACTTTGTAGATGGAACAATGCCTGTTGAAGTTGTAAGTAGGCTGTTTAGGTTTTTTACTGGTAATGCCACGCAGTGCTCTGTATGAAAATCACTGGCTGTGCTGCGTGCAGTCTGTGGCTGGTTTGCATTGTTGTTGGCTATTGTAGTGTTGGGCGCTGGATGTTAACAGCGTGTAGCGTTGCGCAGTTGGAGGTGAGCCGCCAGCGGTGGTGGATATGGGGAGTGAGATGGCGGAATTTTGAGAGCGGGTGATCTGGACAGAGACAGTAAATTTGTAATGTTGGATATCATGAACTGATATAGATCTTATGACGTTTGAACACTATTAAGGTAAATACATTGTTTGTTCTCTATCAAAATCATTCATTTGCTAACTATGCGCGTAATGGGGCCCCTTAGGGAAATGGCAGCAAGAGAGGGGAAGAAAACCAATGTGCACTCCGTGTGCATACCGGGGGGAGTCATTCCAGATGTGGAAAGGGTCCTTCCGGATGCCATGAAGGGTACAGGGTGCACCCATCTGCAGGTGGTCGCTCATGTCGGCACCAATGATGTGTGTCGCTATGGATCGGAGGAAATCCTCTCTGGCTTCTGGCGGCTATCTGATTTGGTGAAGACTGCCAGTCTCGCTAGCCGGATGAAAGCAGAGCTCACCATCTGCAGCATCGTCGACAGGACTGACTGCGGACCTTTGGTACAGAGCCGAGTGGAGGGTCTGAATCAGAGGCTGAGACGGTTCTGCGACCGTGTGGGCTGCAGATTCCTCGACTTGCGCCATAGGGTGGTGGGGTTTCGGGTTCCGCTGGATAGGTCAGGAGTCCACTACACGCAACAAGCGGCTGCACGGGTAGCAGGGGTTGTGTGGCGTGGGCTGGGCGGTTTTTTAGGTTAGATGGCCTTGGGCAAGTACAGAAAGGGCAACAGCCTCAACGGGTGCGGGGCAAAGTCAGGCCATGCGGGGACCAAGCAGCAATCGGTATTGTAATTGTCAACTGTCGAAGCTGCGTTGGTAAAGTACCGGAACTTCAAGCGCTGATAGAAAGCACCGAAGCTGAAATCGTTATAGGTACAGAAAGCTGGCTTAAGCCAGAGATAAATTCTGCCGAAATTTTTACAAAGGTACAGACGGTGTTTAGAAAGGATAGATTGCATGCAACCGGTGGTGGAGTGTTCATCGCTGTTAGTAGTAGTTTATCCTGTAGTGAAGTAGAAGTGGATAGTTCCTGTGAATTATTATGGGTGGAGGTTACACTAAACAACCGAACTAGGTTAATAATTGGCTCCTTTTACCGACCTCCCGACTCAGCAGCATTAGTGGCAGAACAACTGAGAGAAAATTTGGAATACATTTCACATAAATTTTCTCAGCATGTTATAGTCTTAGGTGGAGATTTCAATTTACCAGATATAGACTGGGACACTCAGATGTTTAGGACGGGTGGTAGGGACAGAGCATCGAGTGACATTATACTGAGTGCACTATCCGAAAATTACCTCGAGCAATTAAACAGAGAACCGACTCGTGGAGATAACATATTGGACCTACTGATAACAAACAGACCCGAACTTTTCGAATCTGTATGTACAGAACAGGGAATCAGTGATCATAGGGCCGTTGCAGCATCCCTGAATATGGAAGTTAATAGGAATATAAAAAAAGGGAGGAAGGTTTATCTGTTTAGCAAGAGTAATAGAAGGCAGATTTCAGACTACCTAACAGATCAAAACGAAAATTTCTGTTCCGACACTGACAATGTTGAGTGTTTATGGAAAAAGTTCAAGGCAATCGTAAAATGCGTTTTAGACAGGTACGTGCCGAGTAAAACTGTGAGGGACGGGAAAAACCCACCGTGGTACAACAACAAAGTTAGGAAACTACTGCGAAAGCAAAGAGAGCTCCACTCCAAGTTTAAACGCAGCCAAAACCTCTCAGACAAACAGAAGCTAAACGATGTCAAAGTTAGCGTAAGGAGGGCTATGTGTGAAGCGTTCATTGAATTCGAAAGTAAAATTCTATGTACCGACTTGACAGAAAATCCTAGGAAGTTCTGGTCTTACGTTAAATCAGTAAGTGGCTCGAAACAGCATATCCAGACACTACGGGATGATGATGGCATTGAAACAGAGGATGACACGCGTAAAGCTGAAATACTAAACACCTTTTTCCAAAGCTGTTTCACAGAGGAAGACCGCACTGCAGTTCCTTCTCTAAATCCTCGCACAAACGAAAAAATGGCTGACATCGAAATAAGTGTCCAAGGAATAGAAAAGCAACTGGAATCACTCAATAGAGGAAAGTCCACTGGACCTGACGGGATACCAATTCGATTCTACACAGAGTACGCGAAAGAACTTGCCCCCCTTCTAACAGCCGTGTACCGCAAGTCTCTAGAGGAACGGAGGGTTCCAAATGATTGGAAAAGAGCACAGATAGTCCCAGTCTTCAAGAAGGGTCGTCGAGCAGATGCGCAAAACTATAGACCTATATCTCTTACGTCGATCTCTTGTAGAATTTTAGAACATGTTTTTTGCTCGCGTATCATGTCATTTCTGGAAACCCAGAATCTACTATGTAGGAATCAACATGGATTCCGGAAACAGCGATCGTGTGAGACCCAACTCGCTTTATTTGTTCATGAGACCCAGAAAATATTAGATACAGGCTCCCAGGTAGATGCTATTTTTCTTGACTTCCGGAAGGCGTTCGATACAGTTCCGCACTGTCGCCTGATAAACAAAGTAAGAGCCTACGGAATATCAGACCAGCTGTGTGGCTGGATTGAAGAGTTTTTAGCAAACAGAACACAGCATGTTGTTATCAATGGAGAGACGTCTACAGACGTTAAAGTAACCTCTGGCGTGCCACAGGGGAGTGTTATGGGACCATTGCTTTTCACAATATATATAAATGACTTAGTAGATAGTGTCGGAAGTTCCATGCGGCTTTTCGCGGATGATGCTGTAGTATACAGAGAAGTTGCTGCATTAGAAAATTGTAGCGAAATACAGGAAGATCTGCAGCGGATAGGCACTTGGTGCAGGGAGTGGCAACTGACCCTTAACATAGACAAATGTAATGTATTGCGAATACATAGAAAGAAGGATCCTTTATTGTATGATTATATGATAGCGGAACAAACACTGGTAGCAGTTACTTCTGTAAAATATCTGGGAGTATGCGTACGGAACGATTTGAAGTGGAATGATCATATAAAACTAATTGTTGGTAAGGCGGGTACCAGGTTGAGATTCATTGGGAGAATGCTTAGAAAATGTAGTCCATCAACAAAGGAGGTGGCTTACAAAACACTCGTTCGACCTATACTTGAGTATTGCTCATCAGTGTGGGATCCGTACCAGGTCGGGTTGACGGAGGAGATAGAGAAGATCCAAAGAAGAGCGGCGCGTTTCGTCACTGGGTTATTTGGTAACCGTGATAGCGTTACGGAGATGTTTAATAAACTCAAGTGGCAGACTCTGCAAGAGAGGCGCTCTGCATCGCGGTGTAGCTTGCTCGCCAGGTTTCGAGAGGGTGCGTTTCTGGATGAGGTATCGAATATATTGCTTCCCCCTACTTATACTTCCCGAGGAGATCACGAATGTAAAATTAGAGAGATTAGAGCGCGCACGGAGGCTTTCAGACAGTCGTTCTTCCCGCGAACCATACGCGACTGGAACAGGAAAGGGAGGTAATGACAGTGGCACGTAAAGTGCCCTCCGCCACACACCGTTGGGTGGCTTGCGGAGTATCAATGTAGATGTAGATGTAGATGTAGATGCCTATCAGTAGTTAGTGCCTTCAGTAGTTTGAATCTTTTATTTAGCTGGCAGTAGTGGCGCTCGCTGTATTGCAGTAGTTCGAGTAACGAAGATTTTTTGTGAGGTAAGTGATTTGTGAAACGCATAGGTTAATGTTAGTCAGGGCCATTCTCTTGTAGGGATTATTGAAAGTCAGATTGCGTTGCGCTAAAAATATTGTGTGTCAGTTTAGGCACAGTCATGAATAATTTTTCTGAGGGGACGTTTCATAAAGGTAGCAAATTAAAAGTAAGATAAATTAGAATATCAGCAGTGTTTGATCATACAATGTAAGCTTTCACGGCCGGTATTGTCTTCTCTTAAAACTTCCGGGCTGATAGGCCGTGGTCAAAGTACAAAACTCTCTCCTGACGTTTTGTCTCCGACTGCGGGAGACATCCTCGGAGGTAAAGCGGCGAACTGCGAAGAGAACATGAGGAAGCGCTGATTATATAGGCAGTACAGAGGGCGCCACTGTCGATCACGTGGCGTCGGCTGTGAGATTGTCTCTGGTAATGCCAACATCCTAGATCGAAAGTAATCGATCGTCACGCTTGCGGTGCAACGCTGACATCCAAATTTTATCCAGTTTAACACCTTCGTCTTTCCTGTTAAAATTACTATGATGTTTATCAATCTCGATAGCCTCTCTATACAAGCGTGCATAATAATGCGAGGTTTTTGATATGACGCTCGTCTCGCTGAATTTTATTTCATGATCACCTTCCTGGTGAACATGTTCCGCTACGGCCGGTTTATCCGTGTGACCCAGGCGGCAATTCCTCTTATGTTCAACAAGACGGGTGGTCACACTTCTCTTTGTGGTACCGATGTAAACCTGTCCACAACTACAAGGAATTTTGTATACCCCCGATGTAGCCAAAGGGTGTCGTGCATCTTTTGCAGACCTTAAAAATTCTTTTATTTTTCTGGTGGGTCTGAAAATAGTTTCCACCCCATACTTGTCTAAAACTTTCCCAATGCGATCTGTGACCTTACTAATGAACGGAAGAAAAACTTTGCCCTTGGACGATTGTTGTTCGTCGTTACTCCTGATTCTCTGCCTAGAGCGAAGTGCTCGATCTATATCCTTGCTAGAAAAGCCATTCTTCACGAAAGTTGACCATACATGTTCAATCTCATCTGTTAAATAAACAGGTTCACAAAGTTTGTACGCCCTTTCCACCAAAGTTTTCATTACACCTCTTTTTTGTATAGGGTGGTGGTTTGATTCTTTGTGTAGATAACGATCAGTATGTGTGGCCTTTCTATGCACCTTATGGCCCAACGTTCCGTCCCGTCTAATCACAGACACATCCAGGAAGTCCAGTTGCCCATTCTTTCCGTCTCCATAGTGAATTCGATTTTCGGATTAATGCTGTTTAAATGTGTCAGGAAGGCATCCAACTCCTCTGCTCCGTGTGTCCATACTACCTACGAACGTGTCATCGACATAGCGATACCATCTGGCCGGTCTGTTACAGGCAGTCTGCAACGCCCGTTGTTCAAAAGTCTCCATAAATACACTCCCGGAAATTGAAATAAGAACACCGTGAATTCATTGTCCCAGGAAGGGGAAACTTTATTGACACATTCCTGGGGTCAGATACATCACATGATCACACTGACAGCCGGTCGAAGTGGCCGTGCGGTTAAAGGCGCTGCAGTCTGGAACCGCAAGACCGCTACGGTCGCAGGTTCGAATCCTGCCTCGGGCATGGATGTTTGTGATGTCCTTAGGTTAGTTAGGTTTAACTAGTTCTAAGTTCTAGGGGACTAATGACCTCAGCAGTTGAGTCCCATAGTGCTCAGAGCCATTTGAACCATCACACTGACAGAACCACAGGCACATAGACACAGGCATCAGAGCATGCACAATGTCGGCACTAATACAGTGTATATCCACCTTTCGCAGTAATGCAGGCTGCTATTCTCCCATGGAGACGATCGTAGAGATGCTGGATGTAGTCCTGTGGAACGGCTTGCCATGCCATTTCCACCTGGCGCCTCAGTTGGACCAGCGTTCGTGCTGCACGTGCAGACCGCGTGAGACGACGCTTCATCCAGTCCCAAACATGCTCAATGGGGGACAGATCCGGAGATCTTGCTGGCCAGGGTAGTTGACTTACACCTTCTAGAGCACGTTGGGTGGCGCGGGATACATGCCGTCGTACATTGTCTTGTTGGAACAGCAAGTTCCCTTGCCGGTCTAGGAATGCTAGAACGATGGGTTCGATGACGGTTTGGATGTACCGTGCACTATTCAGTGTCCCCTCGACGATCACCAGTGGTGTACGGCCAGTGTAGGAGATCGCTCCCCACACCATGATGCCGGGTGTTGGCCCTGTGTGCCTCGGTCGTATGCAGTCCTGATTGTGGCGCTCACCTGCACGGCGCCAAACACGCATACGACCATCATTGGCACCAAGGCAGAAGCGACTCTCATCGCTGAAGACGACACGTCTCCATTCGTCCCTCCATTCACGCCTGTCGCGACACCACTGGAGGCGGGCTGCACGATGTTGGGGCGTGAGCGGAAGACGGCCTAACGGTGTGCGGGACCGTAGCCCAGCTTCATGGAGACGGTTGCGAATGGTCCTCGCCGATACCCCAGGAGCAACAGTGTCCCTAATTTGCTGGGAAGTGGCGGTGCGGTCCCCTACGGCACTGCGTAGGATCCTACGGTCTTGGCGTGCATCCGTGCGTCGCTGCGGTCCGGTCCCAGGTCGACGGGCACGTGCACCTTCCGCCGACCACTGGCGACAACATCGATGTACTGTGGAGACCTCACGCCCCACGTGTTGAGCAATTCGGCGGTACGTCCACCCGGCCCCCGCATGCCCACTATACGCCCTCGCTCAAAGTCCGTCAACTGCACATATGGTTCACGTCCACGCTGTCGCGGCATGCTACCAGTGTTAAAGACTGCGATGGAGCTCCGTATGCCACGGCAAACTGGCTGACACTGACGGCGGCGGTGCACAAATGCTGCGCAGCTAGCGCCATTCGACGGCCAACACCGCGGTTCCTGGTGTGTCCGCTGTGCCGTGCGTGTGATCATTGCTTGTACAGCCCTCTCGCAGTGCCCGGAGCAAGTATGGTGGGTCTGACACACCGGTGTCAATGTGTTCTTTTTTCCATTTCCAGGAGTGTAGGTTAGACACAGCAGGACTGAGTGGACTGCCCATAGCTACCTCGTCAATCTGTTCATAAAAGTTATTATTGTATTAAAAATAGGTTGTTGTGAGGCAGTGTCGGAATAATGCCACAATATCGGTAGGAAAAATATCCGCTATGCATAAGATAGCTTCGTTTACCGGAATCATGGTAAATAACGACACAACGTCAAAACTGACGAGGATATCATCCGGGCCCACGCTCGTTTCCTTTAACTTGTCAGAAGCCGAGTACTGCAACAGTTCTCTTCGCAGTTCGCCGCTTTACCTCCGAGGATGTCTCCCGCAGTCGGAGACGAAACGTCAGGGGAGAGTTTTATACTTCGACCACGGCCTATCAGCCCGGAAGTTTTAAGTGAAGTCAGCAGTGTTTGTTACAGGATTCTAGTGACGTCTGTTGGGATATCTTGCAGCATACACCGTACACGAACGAAGTGCGTTCTTCCTACACTCTCCATACACCATGAGAATGTGGGCTTTTACAGCGTTGATAAATCCCATCACGACCCACTGCTTGGACTGTCACACGCTCATTGATAGCAGGTCGCCATGCACTCAAGGAACACACGAGCACACTGTAAGCAAACATAACAACAACGTACCTAGCAACCACACAGCCGAATGGCAAAAACAAAAGTCAGTGTGAGATGTGGGAGCCTTGATATACATGAGACTGATATAGTACTTCGAAGAAAAGTATATCGAATCCATGGTGGTATGGCTTCAGGGCTGATGATGTCTGGAGAGGAGCAGCAGAGGAGCAACAGACCTCATAATCGCGTTCCTGTTTTTGGAAAAAGGATATGACAGTGTTCCAAAATGTAAGATCTGGTAGGCTTTAGACGAAGTAATGGCTCTAAGCTCCCTAATAAAGAAGGTGCAGACGCTATATGAAGACTAAAAAAGTTGTGTACAAGTGAGTAGTGGCAGGTCGGACTGATTCAGGAGAGAGAGGGGAGTGCAACGGTGTAGTTCAATTTCTCCATTACTTTTTATTGCACTTACTGATGTTATAATATAGGAAATCAAGGAGATAGGAAATGGTGACTTCAATGCTTTTTTATTTGCTAATGAAGTAGCTATTTCGGGAGAAACAGAACTACGGGTATGGGGAAGATTAGATGAATGTAAACCCAGCAGCTGACAGTAAGCAAGAGCAAAACTGTGGAAATGATTATATGTAGGACATCTGCCCAGGACAACCTGATGCTGGATGGAGAGAAAATTGATTGTGGGGAAGCTTTCAATTTCCTGGGAAGTACAATATCAAGGAGTGGAAATGCCGAACTAGAAATACAAAGCGGAGTAAGATAGGGATCTAATTTTTTTCATCAAGTACGGACGAGGGAGTTTCTGTCACAGCCACAAATATCGTGCTTAAAACGTATCCCATGTAGGCTATGACATTCAACTTTGAGTGCTGTGTAATTAACAGGGCCGATCAGAGAAAGCTACAAGCATGCGAAATGAGATTTCTGTGATTCCCCTTGCAGAAGAATAGAATATGTAAAACTAGGAATGAAGACATCAGAGGAGAGATACAAGGGGATATGTCAGTGACTCAGAGGCCGAGTACTGCACAGCTCAAGTGATTAGGACAAGTGAAGAGGATGAAGGGTAACCGAACGCCGAAACAGTACTTGGATATAAGTGTGCAGGGAAAAAGACATATAGGACGACCCAGAAAAAGGTGTGTGAGTCAGACTGAGAAAGATCTGAAGACTAGAGGAGAAAATTGGGAAAAATATCACGAAAAGAAGTACAACAAGACCGAGAAAAATAGAGGCAAACTGTTAATAAACACCCTACCAGGCTCGCTAGAAGTATGAGATGATAAAGACTGATGATGTAGGTCAGACGACATTTAAGATGAAGACCAACAGAACAAATTTAACGTTGAACATCTAAGGTATTATTTGGTCAAGTCCTTACCGTCAGACAAGTTATTCAAAAACTTTTACACGTACATGTAATAAAGGCAGTTTCTTAAATGGAGTTTGGATGAGTAACCTGACAATACAGCTTATACTGATGTGTGGGCTCCTCTCAAACGTCAACATTCACTCGGAACTGGAGAAAAATACTGTTCGAGTACAAATTTTAAATTGCCACCGCGTATTTATTACAACGTGTGTTCAGTATTTGTATATACAGAATGAGATTCTCACTCTGCAGCGGAGTGTGCGCTGATATGAAACTTCCTGGCAGATTAAAACTGTGTGCCCGACCGAGACTCGAACTCGGGACCTTTGCCTTTCGCGGGCAAGTGCTCTACCATCTGAGTTACCGAAGCACGACTCACGCCCGCTACTCACAGCTTTACTTTTGCCAGATACTGGCTTCGGTAGCTCAGATGGTGGTGGTGGTGATTAGTGTTTAACGTCCCGTCGACAACGAGGTCATTAGAGACGGAGCGCAAGCTCGGGTTACGGAAGGATGTGGAAGGAAATCGGCCGTGCCCTTTCAAAGGAACCATCCCGGCATTTGCCTGAAACGATTTAGGGAAATCACGGAAAACCTAAATCAGAATGGCCGGAGACGGGATTGAACCATCGTCCTCCCGAATGCGAGTCCAGTGTGCTAACCACTACGCCACCTCGCTCGGTAGCTCAGATGGTAGAGCACTTGCCCGCGAAAGGCAATGGTTCCGAGTTCGAGTCTCGGTCGGGCACACAGTTTTAATCTGCCAGGAAGTTTATTTGTATATGCTATGCACTGATGTCATGTGACTGGATCCTTATTGATTTTATCCGAATCTGTACATTCGTTTCATTTCTTTCTAATTAACTTAAAAAATAACAAATATTCTGATGCAAAGACTGACTTGTTACTGTAGATACTCTTCTTTCTAATGAGAAAATTGCGCTGACACTGAGCATTAATACACTTCTTACAAGACTTAGTCTGCGCTGTAGCAACCTGTGTATTGCGAGTCTGGTTCTCACACGTCTCTGCTTCGTACAATCTCTGGTCCAGCTGCCGTACAGAACTCTAGCTCAGTCTATTTCTTCTTCCAGTCCATGATGCTAATCAGCTACTGATATGGTTGTAATCTGATGTCATCTTTGAAACATTTATTCATTTATTTTTTCATTTTTTGTCAAGTATCTTTCATGATTTCATGCGTAAGTTGGGAGGAAGCTGTTTTTCTCGCTCCTAGTATCCGTTTCATGAGCACTGCCTTGAATATTTCTATTCTTTGCGCCGCGGAGCGGCCGGGTGGTTTGAGGCGCCATATCACGGATTACGCGGCCCCTCCCTCCGGAGGTTCGAGTCCTCCCTCGGTCATGGGTGTGTGTTTTGTGCTTAGCATAAGTTAGTGTAAGTAGTGTGTAAGCCTAGGGACCGATGACCTCAGCAGTTTGGTCCCTTAGGAATTCACACACTTTTTTTTTTTTCTTTTCTTTCTATATCATCGATGTTAAGTATTTCCAGTATGATCTCTGTTCCATACTTTATGACTGGCGCCACTGCCGCTTTGAATAGTCCCATCGATGTGCTTCACGACAGAATGGTTACGTTAGACATTTTGTAGGAGGCTTTGATAGCTGCTGATGCTCTTTCCCAAATAAGCATAGCGAAAGATATTGCTGCCGTCTATAACGAAATTTCCAGATGTTTATATTTCCTTACTGTTTGTAGTGGTTCGTTGTATAACGCTATACAGTCTTCGAGTGATATTTTTCCACTTTTCCTGAATATCATATACTGGTTTACTTTTAACTCATTTTCCTTTGCCCAAGTGTCTTTGTAGAAGCTACCCTATACCATCTCTTATTGCTGATCCTATCACAATGCCGTCTGTGCAGAATCATTTCTGGTTTAGACTCTCCCCTATAACGTCACATCTGCTGCAGAGACCAGCATCTATAGTCGACTTGGTGTGTTGAACCCTGACAGTTGCAGTGGGCTGGGTGCGGGGCAGCTCCACAGGCCTACCGCTACCAGTGAAGTAACGTGATTTTGTAAACGTCTCCATGGCAAATCCTCATTGTTGCCACGGGGCTGTACGCGGCTACTGTTATCGCCTACAGCCACTAGCGCTTCCTAGGTGAAAGCTGGCAACAACGCTATCAGCCGTCAGGCAACTTCTTACACCATCTCGAGTATAGCGCTGGGACTCGTGGGTCTCCTTGGAGAACCCCACGCGACTGTGTAATTTTCTCTGAGATTTCAACATTGTGTTTATTTGGATCCGATTTCGTGAAGACATGCCTCGATTGCTCTCACTATCGTGTCTCCATCTCTTGTCATTGCTTCCAATTCTCCAATATTTTTTTCTCGATTTAGTTAACATTTACCAATGCTGGTAGTAATTTGTTCTTTGTTCGAACCATTTGTCAGCAACAAATAATAAAATAATAAGTTCATGCTATGGGGCTCATCAGTGTTGCTTGTCTGACAGAGTACCACCTGTGAAAGACAGGTAACAGGGATCGAGTGCCGGCCTCTGTGACCGACCGGTTCTAGGCGCTTCAGTCCGGAACCGCACTGCTGCTACGGTCGCAGATTCGAATCCTGCCACGGCCATGGATGTGTGCGATGTCCTTAGGTTAGTTTAGGTTTAAGTAGTTCTAAGTCTAGAGGACTGATGACCTCAGATGTTAAATCCCATTGTGCTTAGAGCCGTTGGAACCATTTTTGGTTCGAGTGTCTGTTGTAATGTAAACGAGAATATTTTGTGTCGCCAGTGTTTGGGACAGTGCTCGAGACTTATCAATTAACGAATGTTTTTCCAAAAATGACATTTGACTGAGAAAAGATTTATTATTATATTGTGTATTATTATTATATTGTGAAATAACAACAATATGTTTTATTATTTTATAACCAGTTTCCTACAAAGAATAACCACGTAACAAAAGGTAATACCACTAAGAGAGTCTATTGGCTTTTTATTGTCTGTGGAATTCTTCTTTCTTGTGTTCTTCTTCTCTATCTTGTATGAAGCAGATGAGATCGAAGATAAGCTGATGTCTGTTCCTTTAAATATTGTAAAAGGTAGTCATAAGTGGTCGAAGGAAAAATATAACGCAAAATTTACAAAATGGAATTCTAGTGTACGGACTTTTATTTGTAAATAAATAAATAACTATGAATGTGTTAAGTTTTGTGTCCGCAGCAGTCCAGACTGCGTTTTGTTGGCCGCCATTACGTGACCGTATGGAGCTGCAATTTTAAACTGTGGAAATAATCAGACACTAATTCTTCCTATCGATATTACAATATTTGAACTCCGAGGACAAGAACCCACAGGAATTTATTATTTTCCAATTGTTAAAGTGAAAATAACATTAAGTAGAACAATCTTAGACTTTACGTCATGAAATAATTTTATGGCTGGTGCGTAAGATTAATTTTTCCAAAACTAATTCATCAGCGACTTTAAACAGAAATATTTACGACACTAGTGTTGTTATGGGCAGAGGTGGTGGTGTGATATGTTAGTTATTTGGTGCATACATTTTAATGTCAAGTATAGAATTATTGAAGCTCGTTATGGTCGGGCTCAGCAGCACATAAATAAGAATTATCAGAGTTTATTTAGTTCTGTCAAATAATACTGTTATTCTTGCTGCTACATTTTCATATGTTCTACAATAACACTTACACACAACAACAACAACAATAAATAGAACTCCAAACTACCCATTACACTGCCTGACAAGTGATTTTCTTTTGTCAGTTGTGTTTCACACGGCTGTGTGTTTTCTCCAAACGGCTCCGAACCGCCCATGGAGTCGATGTCGTACAGAACGTAGCGGGGCGGATCAATATACACGTCACTGCACGAGTCTTATAGAAGCAAAGCTGTATGTGGGCAGATTCGTTCGTTTTGTTTCGTAGATGGCCACTGCGCGGCGCTGCGGGCAGTTGGCGGGAATGCCCCACGGTGCGTTATGGTAATGGCTGTGGCCGGCCGGCGCTGGCCGATTTGCATAACGGGGACAAAAGGGGCAGTGACCGCGTTACTGGTGCCGTCAATGGCTGAATATCTGGCGCCGTCCTAAGCCATTCTGCACCACATGCGGCAGCTACCAAGGCCGTCAGCGACACGACACAGATTTTTGTTGTCATTAACAAAATGTAAAAGGCGAAAGCTGACAACTACACAGTGAAACTGAAGTTCCTCTTCTTCCTCTGCACTTTAAGTGTTATGCCTTTGCCTGTTTCGGGTGCCAGCTCTGGCTAGACGTTGCCAAATTTCTTCAATATCATAATTTCTGGTGTAGTAAAGTAGTCTGCACTGATTACTCTGGCAAGATGTTTACCCCATTTTCTTCTGTCGTCTTGAATTTCGATCATTATGTAAAATAATGTCACTATTTCTTAATCTGTACTCTGATACAGCCTTTCACAGACTGTGGCTTAGCGGGTTTCTCATTTTCCCTACGCACTCTGTTTAGTGTGAGTTAGCAATAGGAATCGGTATTGGACTGTAATTGAAACTGTGGCTTACATACGTTGTAGGGACGCATCGTACACGTCTGATTTACGTCTGGAAAATGGTTCAAATGGCTCTGAGCACTATGGGACTTAACATCTGAGGTCATCAGTGCCCTAGAACTTAGAACTACTTAAACCTAACTAACCTAAGGACATCACACGCATCCATGCCCGAGGCAGGATTCGAACCTGCGACCGTAGCGGTCGCGCGGTTCCGTACTGAAGCACCGAGAACAGCTCGGCCACTCCGGCGGGCCGATTTACGTCTATTAGCTAAGCTAGCTACATAATGTGTAGCAAATTATGATCTTACGGTCTATTAAATTAAGCATAGGTAAGCTATGCGAATTAATCTGTGACAATAAAATGTAGTTATGACTAATGATGTGATGATAAAACTGGGAAATATTTGCAAATAATATAGAACGTATCACAAGTTACAAAATTCTGCTAATTTACTCAGAAATAACACAATGATTTTTTTTACTTATCTTAGAAAATAGATTAAGGAAAGCCAAACCTACGTTTCTAGCATTTGTAGACTTAGAGATAGCTTTTGACAATGTTGACTGGAATACTCTCTTTCAAATACTAAAGGTGACAGGGGTAAAATACAGGGACCGAAAAGCTATTTGCAATTTGTATAGAAACCAGATGGGAGTTATAAAAGTCGAGGGACATGAAAGGGAAGCAGTGGTTGGGAAGGGAGTGAGACAGGGTTGTAGCCCATCCCTGATGTTATTCAATCTGTATATTGAGCGAGCAGTAAAGGAAACAAAAGAAAAATTCGGAGTTGGAATTAAAATCCATGGAGAAGAAATAAAAACTTTGAGGTTGGCCGATGACATTGTAATTCTGTCAGAGACAGCAAAGGACCTGGAAGAGCAGTTGAACAGAATGGACAGTGTCTTGAAAGAAGGATATAAGATGAATATCAACAAAAGCAAAACGAGGATAATGGTGTGTAGTCGAATTAAATCAAGCGGTGCTGAGGGAATTAGATTGGGAAATGAGACAGAGTAGTAGATGAGTTTTGCTATTTGCGGAGCAAAATAACTGATGATGGTCGAAGTAGAGAGGATATAAAATGTAGACTGGCAGTGGCAAGGAAAGCGTTTCTGAGGAAGGGAAATTTGTCAACATGAGTATAGATTTAAGTGTCAGGAAGTCTTTTCTGAAAGTATTTCTATGGAGTGTAGCCCTGTATGGATGTGAAACGTGGACGATAAATAGTTCAGACAAGAAGAGAATAGAAGCTTTCGAAATGTCGTGCTACAGATGAAAAGATTAGATGGGCAGATCACATAACTTATGAGGAGGTGTTGAATAGGATTGGGGAGAAGAGAAGCTTGTGGCACAACTTCACTAGAAGAAGGGATCGGTTGGTAGGGCATATTCTGAGGCATCAAGGGATCACCAATTTAGTATTGGAGGGCAGCGTGGAGGGTAAAAATAGTAGACGGAGACCAAGAGAGGAATACACTAAACAGATTCAGAAGGATGTAGGGTGCAGTAGGTACTGGGAGATGAAGAACCTTGCACAGGATAGAGTAGCATGGAGAGCTGCATGAAACCAGTCTCTGGACTGAAGACCACAACAACAACAACAACAACAACACAATGTTACTCAGAAATGGTGGTCCTACAAAATATACTTACAACAAGTCATAGAATAATAAATACTGGACAGCAGTTGATATTGTGTGAAATATAGCATGTACGGCAGTTCCCAATAATTTAATCGTTCATTGGTAATTCTAAAGTCACACGTCCCACTTTTAGTTGCATTTTGCTGAAAGTAATACTGCATTTCCGACGCCCCAGAACGGAAGTGTTACAAAACGCTCCTATCACATGTGTAAATTACTTGTATAGCAAGTCATCAAAATAAAACGCTGCTGCCGTCTTCTCTGATGGACCATACAAAAGTCCTCTTCTCGGTTCTCCCTTGTTCCCGCGAGTGCAACTCCTCTCCCGCCCCCGTCTCCTTTTTTGCAGCAGTCTCCAGTGAACTATAGCTTCCGCTAATGAGGTTTTCACGTACCGCCACCCCCAAAAGCACGAATTTCTTACAGTGTCATAAAATGCACGAAATGGACCGTAATTTTAATACAAAAAATGCTATAAACTAGACGTATATTTGAAATAAAAGCTTATTTTCTGACGTTTCCAATGATTCTAAACACGATATTCTTTAAATCAACAGTTCGATTTAAATAAACACATATAAACTAGCACACTTCTGTTGTTAATAAAACAACTGTTACATTAGAATAAATTAAATAATCAACATAAAAAAAACCATATAGCTTCAATGAATCTGGAGGATTCTTCCGGTTTGACACATTTACGTAATAAAGTGCATAAACTACTCAGTATACAGGAACTTACGATTGTATTGTGTTTTTGCTTTTGCAATAATAGTCAAGATGAAATCCTATTATCCAACACCTGGTTCATCATGCTTTGCTACACTGTTTAATATTTAATACTTGAAATTTTTATAAAAACGTTATTAGTATGCTGTAATTTCTAACTTCTATGTTTTTATGAATAAAAATGAGGTTGATATTTTATTAGATGGCTCACATTGCGTTACTTGTTTTGATATGGTTGGATTTGTACTACAATTTTTTCTTGGATAATTACAGATCACAAACGTATTTAAGAATGTTCATGTTCTGTAGGTCTTAGATTATTCCCAGTTCAGAGCAGGCGTGCTGCCACCAGCTCTTCGGCGGCTGTTACAGTAACACCCGCACTGTACCTGCGTTAACCCCCCCCCCTCCCCTTTTGTCGCTGATCGATCACTCCTTGCTACTGGAGGTTACCGCCGCAGCCGCGCGGGTTTAGCCGAGCGGTCTAGGCGCTGCAGTCATGGACTGTACGGCTGATCCCGGCGGAGGTTCGAGTCCTCCCTCGGGCATGGGTGAGTGTGTTTGTCCTTAGGATAATTTAGGCTAACAAGGGGAGGCCGCCAATTGTGAAATTCAGATTCAATTCATACTGCGCATGATAAAAGCTCATGGCCAGAGGTGTAACGTGGCAAAGCACCAAGATGCACTTCTCAGCCGTTGTCGAGAAAATCGACAGTTAAAATAAACCGTTCCGGTGAAATATTCTCAACGATTAATAATTATTGTCAGCGTCTTAGCGCAGCGGTAAGCGCTCGGGTTCGTAATCCGAAGGTCGCCGGATCGAATCTCCCGCCATGCAATTTTTTTTTTTTTTTAGTATTTGTTTTTTGTTATTCAAATGTGTCTATACACACACACACACACACACACACACACACACACACACACACACATATATATATATATATATATATATATATATATATATATATATATATATATATAATTCCCGGCAATCAGTTGCAACAATTATGCATATAATAAGTTGTTGAAGGTCGTTTGTCGTGGAAAAACTGGCGACTTCGAACATCATTATGTTTTCCGCAAACAAAGTTGTATTTCACAAATGTTATTAATTGTCTTCATAATGTTAACCACGTATAGTTAACGGAAGACGTAGAAACGGTATTCCGAAACGAATACGTATAGCGTAAGTCAAACGTTCGAATTAGAATAGAGACCCCACGAACACAAATTTGCTGTGGCAGGTATAAAATATAAGCTCCGTTACTCGCTCGTTACACTTGTAGGACAGATGTTGAATGGGCCGAAACGAGCCGCCGCATAAAAGCGTAGTTGCCTGCTAACTTCGAAAGAAGGTAGATGCGGTCCCTAGCGCAACTTATAACATCGTCGAAAATCAGTGCGGACGTGAGAGCTTTGGTACACCCTGTTAAACAAACGGAAAAATGGAGGCGGTACAATTGGAGAGCGATCCGCCTTCACCAAAATGCATGAGCAATTCATTAATAGTATATATATATATATATATATATATATATATATATATATATTTGAATTACAAAAACCTAATAATAAAAAAAAATGTTGCATGGCACGAGATTCGATCCGGCGACCTTCTGATTACAAACCCGAGCGCTTACCGCTGCGCCACGACGCTGTCGATAATTATAAACCGTAGAGGGCATTTGACCGCAACGGTTTATTTTAACTGTCGATTTTCTCGACAACGGCTGAGAAGTGCATCTTGGTGCTTTGCCACATTACACCTCTGTCCATGAGCTTTTATTATGCGCAGTATGAATCGAATCTAAATTTCACAATTGGCGGCCTCCCCTTGTAAGTAGTGTGTAAGCTTAGGGACTGATGACCTTAGCAGTTAAGTCCCACAAGATTTCACCCATATTTGAACATTTTTTTTATTTCCGCCGCCAGTCTGAGCCCAACGCTTCTCCCTCCAGAACAACACTTAAATCTGACTTTGAAATACTTTCATGAGCCTGCGATTTATCCAGCATAGGCATTAAGTTATAAGCCCTAATAAATCTCATTTAAGCAGCCTTGATCTAACTTTCTCGTCATTTGTAAATTATGCCATAACTCATTTCCGTAGAGTAGTGTGGACACGGCCATTACATAGTTCTTGTTTAGTGTTCCACATGTATTTCAAAACTTTGCTAGTTTGTTGTCCATACGGTTGCTACGCTAACATCTAATACCACATCACAGATAATTACAGCAGCCGACCTGTTCTACTACTGCATTGTTCATCACTATTTCTGTTCTTATGGTGTCTCGTCCTATAAATTTCATTGTTTTGTATTAAAAAGTGTAGGCGAAATGTCACATCCTTGTCTGACTCTCCTACCCCTCTGTTAGTAATGAAATGTGCCTCCAGCTCGCCATTTACATATACTGTCATTGTTGTGTCTTTATGTGTTCCTGCAGGCTTCTTAATTTGTTTGTTAAATGGAGTGGCTATGAGCTCTCATTTATTGCGCCCCACGATGTTTTTTTGTTACCTTTATAAAAGGCTTTCTCCAGATTAACAAATGCTGAGTGTGTTTCTCGAATAAATGTTGCATGCTTTTCATTTACCCGTTTCATTACAAATTTCTGCGTCTCTAGTCGGCCTTCTTCTTCGGAAACGCGTTGATTCTTCACGGAACAAACAATCTGATATTACTTTTAATGTGCTCTTTAGGAGACTTTCCTAAGTCTTGCATGCTGCATCCAGTAAGCTAATCCCTCTATAATGAATTAATTTGAGTTCTATGATCCTTTCTCTTGTAAGGACAAACGCATCTCTACTGAAATCCACGCGACGTTAAACCATAATCTTCCTTCCTTTACAATAGCACACACCAGGAAACCTTTAAGTAATTTAATCTTTAGATGAACATAAGAACATAATTCCTTGAGCAGCGTTCACACTTAAAGCGAACATTTTGTGGAACAACGTTTCTTCTTTGTCAGCCCTTTTTTTCAGTCACCACGATTTCAGTTTCGACGTCATGGTTGATTTCAGGAAGACTATTTCGTCCCTTCGTATAACTCCTAAAAATATTTAAAATTCAAACATCAGAGCGCCACAAAATTCCCGAAACATTCTCACAACTCTCAGGAACCCATGGCACTGCTGTGTACTCATTCATATTGAAAGAGCAACAGACAAATTGTACATGGGCAGAGCGCAGTGCTGAGTACACATTCTTATAGTAACACTGACACCAGTTGTACAGGCTTTGAAATGTTCATGGGGATCAGAGATCTTTTTTTTTTTTTTTTTTTTTTTTTTTTTACATGTGCCTAGGTGCGAAACCGTCCATTAAAAACTTGTCTTTCAAGACTAACAGTAAAATATTTACCATAAACTTATAATTTCTATTAACTACCGTTACTGCAGCTGTTCTACTTTATAAGAAAGAGAGCAGACACAACCCACGAAACTGTAGATCTTTCATACTCCTCTGCGTAATTTACAAGATAATCACTGAAATCATTACCAACGTTATAGGAAAAGAAACTCATATTGTCAAACAAAGAGACGAGCTGGTTTCATAAGCTTGTACGTCTCGATAGCTCACTTTCACGTTGCAAGCAAAACTACAGAATGCAATAATGAGTTTGAATTTCTGCTTCTCCTGGCATCATATATTTTGGAAAGCTTTTGAAGCAGTTACGATGGAGGCTATGATAACAGCCCTGGAGAAACAAGGCACCAATTTAACCTGTGTTACTCAGATGAAGAATATACACTTATAATCAGAAACATTATGATCATCTACTTAATAGTGAGTTGTTCCACTTCTGCAGCCCAATAAAACTGCGATTCTGCGTGGCGTTGATTCGACAAGCCCTCGACATATGGCGTCAGATGACTTCATTCAGGTCACAAAATTCCCGCAAATTACGCGACGGTGTTTAGAGGGTGCGAAGCTGGCATCCCCATAGCGTCCCAGATGTGTTTCCTTGGGTTCAGATGCGGCAAAATTGGTAGGCACGTGAATTCACTATCATGCTTCCGAAAACATTTTATATTGTTTCTGACGTTACTGCGCTGAAAGATGCAGGCGATCCTCAGTAATGTTCACGTAAACCACCGATATCGTTATGCCCTCGATTACTAACACAGGTCTTATGGATGCCAGGTGAATGCTCCCCTTAGCTCAACTTTGCTAGCATCGGCCTTTGTCCGCGGCGCGGTGCATGCTTCGATCAGTCGTTCGCCTCGATCACGGCGTATCTAGACACGACCATGCTCTATGGTGTAACAAGGGATGTCATACATTTGGCCAGGCGAGACGGTTCCATTGATCCACGGCCCAGACTCGATGATCCCGCGTACACCGCATCCGTAATTGGGGACGTCGTTGTATCAATGTGGGAACAGGCATAGGTCGTCTGCTGAGCAACTCCGTGGCTAGTAGTGTGCTGTGAACTGTGTGTGCCGAAACGCTGTTGGCGGAACCAGCTGGCTATACATCGTCTGTACAGTTATTTTAAAGCTTTTAATTGATGTTTTATACAATTCCACGGTTGTAAAGAGATATTATACATAACTATTTTTATGTTATCATTTTGCTTTTTGATTTTTTTTTTACGTTTTGACGATTATGTGAACCCATTGGTTGATGTGAGATAGAGGGAGAAAAGGCAGGCGGAGCATCTTCGTACTTAAGCGTATGCTCATCGCTTGCTGGCACCAGTTGACATCACAGCAGCTGAGAAGAGTTCTCCGCCTACTATCTTCGAAGGACGCCATGGGTGTAACACGTCTTATTGTATTTTACCCTTATAAGCATTTTGTCTAAATTTATTGTAAAACTAGTAAGGTTTCTATTATTTTCTAAATTAAGTTACAGGTCTGATGATGGTCACGTGATATGACCGAAACCGGTCACCTATGTTCTTGTAACATACGTGGTGTGATTAAGACTGAATTTTAAAAACAAAAAACTTTCCATGGATGCTCACGACAGGAGCGCGTGAAAGCCCGACTAGTTACAGCTCGTTCCTAGGCTCAGGGCGATAACAATCTACCCTTTGTCAAATGCGCGTGTGCCAGAGGATTTTCTCATTTGCTGTCCGTATCGTCCTTAGAATGATTCCCCATTCGTATTCGTCCCGGTTATATACTTTCTTTACCGTGTCACGTGACCACAGCAGCACCAGGCAGCATTCAATCTCTCCGTGGGCAAAGGTTATAATGTTTTATCTTATCATTGTGTTCGTCACTGATACTGCTCCATTCAGACATCATAAGGATAGTGAGATATTGGGAACTATAAGGCAAATACCGGCATAATTCCCGGGAGAAGGCCACGGATGACTTCCTTCCCCAACCTTTCTAATCTGACGCATGTGCTCGGTATTCAATGTTTCTTCCTTTATTTTGAATGATGAGTCAGACTGAAGAGCCAGTATAACGTAAACTACGAAAGGCGTTCAATAAGTAATGCAACACATTTCTCGTCATAAAGCAGGTTGTTTTTATCCAGGATTCCAATACAACATATTATTCCCCACTCTTTTCGCCACAAAACCCTATTTTTCAACATGATCTCCGTTCAGTGTGACGGTCTTACACCACCTTACTGCGAGGACCTGTATGCCCGCATGGGTCGACATCGGAGGCAACGTCTTGCTACATTAACAACCTCACCATCATCCACATACTGCTTCCCTCGAAGTGCATCCTTCTTTGGGCCAAATACATGGAAGTCGGAAGGTGCGAGATTTGGACTGAGGGTGGATGAGAAAGGACAGTCCAATGGAGTTTAGTGAGCTTCTTGGAGATGCGCAGAATTGTGTGAGGCCCTGAGAAGATCGTGTGCATTTTTATGGCGACGAATTCCCTGAAATCGTTTCCTCAATTTCCTGAGGACGTCACATTACGGTTCAGAGTTGATCTTTGCTCCGTAAGGGAGGAAATAGAAAAGAATAACCCCTTCAGAGTCCTAGAAGACAGTCACCATGACTTTCCCAACTGAGGGCGCGACTTTGAAGTATTTCTTCGGAGGAGATGTGTTAGGGGCCGTCCCATGGATTGCTGTTTTGTTTCCGATTCGAAGTAATAAACCCAAGTTTAATCGCCTGTGTTCGATTTTCGATAAAAAGTTTTTACGCTCAGCCTCGTAACGCGCAAGCATTTCCGCACAGATGGTCGTTCGCTGCTCTTTATGGTTTCCTGTTAGTCGGCGAGGATCTCGAGTAGCACAACTGGTGGACAACTGTGGAACACACCTCCTTTAGAGACGGCATGTTGAAGGCTATGTACAGCACCGCCACCTGTCGCAACTACTTAAAATAACAGGGGCTGAAGCAGAAATGTTCCACAATGTCTCGCAACGAATTCCGAATTTTTTTCAACCAAAATTGGCGGAGAATAAAAGTGTTGCATTACTTACTGAACGCCCTACATGCTTCCAGCAGTTCCAGGGAATCTTATAAGATCTCTAAACTCGGCAAAAATAAGGAATGCAAATTAATTGAACAATCGGGATTCGCTTTGGTTTTACGTAAATCGAAGAGGGAGGGTTCGGAGTGATGAAAGGAATGGGATGTAAGTAATAATATCAGCTGCATCGGTACTTTGTGCGGAGTTAGTGGCGGCGAGTGAAAATGTGTGCCGGACTGGGAGTCGAACCCGGGATCTCCTGCCTACTAGGCAGTTAAGTGAACAGCTGCGTCACGCGGACACAGTGTTTATCGCAAATGCACGGAATATCTCGGCACGCTCCCCTGCCGAATAACATTCTCACTTAACGCCACTTGTCTGCAGTCCCCGTTCGTGTCCTCCATCCTCACTAATTTTTGATTCGTACTGGAGATCGAACATAAATGTGTACCCACGTTGTAGGTTGTGGATTCATTGCCCATCGAGGTGAATCAATCATTAGAATGCGTGGTGTCTGTTTTTTCGTAAAAGTCCAAAAGAACGACTCCATGGATTGATATAATGCCTTTGGTTTATCTAATGACTTTGGTTTATCTAATGCTATTCTGCAGCTTGTATGTTGTATGTTGTATGTAAACCGGGGACCTAGAAACGACGGAGACGCTCCATCCCCGCTGCAGCCGCAGTATTGCACAACCCCTTTACGACTACCTCAGTAGACTTCACCCCTCCGCCGCCCACACCGAACCCAGGGTTATTGTGCGGTTCAGCACCCGGTGTACCCGCCCCCCACTCCCTCCCCAGGGAACGTCTTACACCAGACGAGTGTAACCCCTATGTTTGCGTGGTAGAGTAGTGGTGGTGTACACGTGCATGGAGAACTTGTTTGCGCAGCAATCGCCGACATAGTGTAGTTGAGGTGGAATAAGGGGAACCAGCCCGCATTCGCCGAGGCAGATGGAAAACCGCCTAAAAACCATTCACAGGCTGGCCAGCTCACCGGACCTCGACACAAATTCGACGGGTGGATTCGTGCCGGGGAGCAAGAGCTCCTTCCCACTCCAGAAAGTCGTGCGTTTGACCGGTCGGCTAACCGGGCGGGCTTTCTACGGCTTACTTCTAGAACACATCAATTTCAACGAAATGGAGTAATACAGTAAAGTAGGTTTATATATTATTAGCATTAAGACTGAAAAACGAACACATAGAGCCAATAGTACTAATTAACAATGAAGTCATTGGTTCAAATGGCTCTGAACTCTATGGGATTCAACATCTGAGGTCATCAGTCCCCTAGAACTGAGAAGTCATTCTAGCAGAGGTTTTGGACAAATTACAGATGAAAGAAAGAAATGGACGATCAAGAAAAAGGATCAGGTGAATAAAAACAGCCTGCTGTTCTTTAGGTCAGTTGAATGAGATTATTGAAACAAAGCTTCCAGTTCATTGAAAAAAAAAAAATGTGCACTGTGCCTTAAGTCTACCATTCCTCATTTCTGGCAGTGAGTCACAGGCATCTAATGCGGAGACCGTTTAGAATCGGAGGGACGCTCAGAGAACAAAAAGTAGAGAGGCATATTTTAGGCCGGCCGGTGTGGCCGAGCGGTTCTAGGCGCTACAGTCTGGAACCGCGCGACCGCTACGGTAGCAGGTTCGAATCCTGCCTCGGTCATGGATGTGTGTGATGACCTTAGGTTAGTTAGGTTTAAGTAGTTCTAAGTTCTAGGGGACTGATGACCTCAGAAGTGCTCAGAGCCATTTGAACCATTTTGAACATATTTTAGAGCGGCTTATGACCCTGCACAGTCACATATATTTTTAGTTACTGATTACAAAAGTCGTCACCGGCCATCTTTATTGGCAATGTGGTTTTCTCAGAGTGTGTTTCTTCTTACGATCCGTAAATGGCCAACGAGGGCCGAAACCAGTAAATTGAAGTTCTGTTGACATAATGTTTGTTGATTGTCTTTTGATTTTTATTCTTCATTCTTACTTCGTCCATATTAAAACACAGTTTCACACTGCAGCTGGTCAATATAACAATGTGACACAAAAACTTGACTACAGGACATACAGGCCTTACCAATTAATGTTGAATTTGCCCATGAAGTGAGCTGAAAAGGTGGCACTTTTGAATAATCGAATGTTTAAACATTTTTTGTTATACATTTAAATTTTTTACTGTAGTGAGTAGCCATGAAGGCCTAACGGTACCGACCGGCCGCCGTGTCATCCTCAGCCCACAGGCGTCACTGGATGCGGGTATGGAGGGGCATGTGGTCAGCACACCGCTCTCCCGGCCGTATGTCAATTTACGGGACCGGAACCGCTACTTCTCAGTCGAGTAGCTCCTCAGTTTGCATCACAAGGGCTGAGTACACTCCGCTTGCTAACAGCTCTTACTTAGTTAATTTTAACACACATTTAATGTCCAGAAAAGATTGCTGATTTTACTTTAGTTGACAAGTGTCAGTCTTTTTCGTAAAATAATCTACAGAGTCCAAATTTTAATTATTTTCTTTTACTGACAATTAGACCTAACAGTTGTTAAAAGTTCAAAAAGAGATGTGGTAATGTTATTTTACATGAACTGGCCAAAATATGATCATTAAGAAATTGTGGAAAAATGACAATTGGTTTGAGGAACATTCAAGACAATTCGAGCGAATGATGTGGCTACTCAGATCGCCCGACATGAGCCCCATCGAGTATTTATGGGACGTAATCCGGAAGTCAATTCGTGCACAAAACCATGCAGCGGCAACACTTCCACAGTTATTATCAGCTGTAAAAGCAGGCATGGCTAAATGTTTCTGCAAGAGCTTCCAACGATTTGTTGAGTCCATGCTTCATCGAGTTGCTGGACTGCGCCGGGTAAAAGGAGGCACGATACGGTATTATGTGGTATCCCACTTTTGTCACCTCAATGTACACAGAGGGATGGAAAAGCTAATAGAAGCGGACGTTGGGGAGATCACTATGAGTTCCGGGGAAACGAAGGAACACGCGAGACAGTATTGGCTCTACGACTTCTCTTAGAAGACGGGTTAAGGAAAGCCAAAACTACATGTATAACTTTTGTAAATTTGGAGGAAGCTTTTGACACTGTTGACTGGAATAGACTCTTGGAAATTCTGACGCTAGCGAGGATAAACCGGACTGCGGTTGTAAGAGTCAAAGGATATTGAATGGAAGCAGTGACTGAGGAGGGAGTGTAACATGGTTATAACCCACTGAATAGGTAGTAACAGCAACCAAAGAGAAATTTCGAGCAGGAACTAAGGCTCAGGGAGAAGAACTGAAAGTTTGAGGTTTGCAAGTAGTATTCTAATTCTCCCAGAAACAGCAAAGGAGTTGGAACAACAGTTGAATGGTACTGTAACCCCCCCACAAAAATTTACATGAATGACAATATTATTTACAAATGCTAATGGACATTGCGCTAAGTGTAACTTCTCCACCAAAATTTAAAGACAGAAATAATAAATGAATAGGAGCCAAGAATAACCTCCCTGCAATGAAATGTACTGACCAAGGCAACAAAAATGTGAAATTCGCAATCTGACTCTGGTGTAAGCTCCCACAAAAATAATGAAAAACAATTCAGTGCTAATGAAACTCAATTAAACCGAAATATCGGTCTATGGCCCTGTGTAAAACAATCAGAATTAAAGTCTTACCTCATTGTAACTGGTAGTCAAATTTCTGCTCTTATTCCTGCGCACGGCTTGGAGGAACTGCATTGCAAATAATAATATTCCTTTTTTCTGTGATTTTACTGAAGTTTTTCTTCAAAAGAAGTGGAATGAAATGGGAAGTGCAACGAAATCTTTAGTTCAATAAAAAATAAAATTTTTGAAAAAATGCTTTTGAAATAAAAATTATTATTGGGGTACTTGTTGGAGATTAATTACAATAAATAAACTTTACATTATCTGATCATTACCTTAATTAACAGTATACCTCATTCAGCCTCTTGACCAGTGTTGCCGACAGACTACATCACACAACCGCACTGGGCTGCTACCACTGACCGAGCGCTCTGCATGACGACTACAAGCGTACTGCACGTAACTGAACAGAGCTATTGACTCGCAACGACAACTGACAAAGTACTCTCTGCATAGCGACAACTAGCGAACTGCTCACAACACTCGCGCGGTCAAGTGCATACTCTCTGGTCAGAGACGCTGCAATGCCTCGCCATCGCTGCTACGTTACATACGTGTTTCATAACCCTCCACTGGGGGGGCAAAAATTTGGTAGCGATGGTGAGTCATTTGGACTTGCCAAGCGCGGCAAAATTTTTCATTAATTAGTCAACTTGTACCATTTACAGAATGTTTAGATACATGAATTAAATGTGGTGCACATGAACAGAGTACAAAACATTTCAGACAAAGACGAGATATGAGTAGCAAATCAGAAAAATTTATATATACAAATTATTTGACAGAAAACAAAGTGCACAGGCTCTGAAAAAATTCTTTAGCATAAACAGAATGAATAAACAGAATGGCAAAAAAAATATTATGTTGACAAGTGATATGAGTGCACATGCACTGGAGTTGAGAACATACAATGAGTAAGAAATGACATAAGTGCATACGCACTGAAGTATTGATCATACAGAATGAGTACAAATCATATTGGAAAATGAGAAAAGTGCACAGGCACTGAAGTTCAATAGAAAACATATTAACACCTAACATAAGTGCACATGCACTGTAGTTCAGAACATATCATTAAAATAAAAATGTATATACAATATGAAAGACAAGAGTGCACATATACTGTACTTCAGAACAAATCAAAAAAAAGTCTTTAGCATTTTCGCAATAAATAAACATAATGGTAAAAAATCATGTCTACCAGTGACATAAGTGTACTCACACTGGAGTTCAGCAAATCGAAAAAAATGTATAATCCATGAACATAAACGATGTTAACCAAAAAAATTATTTTCCTTATGTGACAAGAATTAGGATAGGAAAGGGAAGGATTGCATCATGGTTGTAGCACTTTAGATTGCACACAGCTGTTCTGAAAGTCCATATCTTTCCACAGAAGTACAACACCAAGTGACACAACTTGAAGTTCTTTTCCCATCAAAATTTATCAGTGTAGCCAAGACACTGAACTGTCGTAGTAATGTTCCATGTTTTCATTTTGGCAGTACATTAGGTACACCAAACAGTGGGATCATAATAACGTCTTCATCGCTCACGGTGGTGGACAGCATGTCGTGTCAACACCACGCTCTTACAAGGCACACCAACGTAGAATTAGTGCAAAACCAAATATAGTGCTCCATGATCACTGGGATAAACAGGACAAATGGACATTGCAGCAATTCAGGGTAGTTAGCTCATGAGGTGAAGGACATTAAGTCACATAATATTGACAATTACAGTCTTCATTAGTAGTTTGCGGCATTCATAGCCCAGTTATTGAACATTTCTGTACCAAGTATGTAGTATTACAGAAAAATGTTCATTAATTGTTTTACATAGAATCAGTAGCCTTCTTTTCCTAGTTACAAAGCATTATGAAATAATCGCATTCTTTTCCAGTTACAAAGCATAGCATAGTTAATTAATCATTTGTCATTCCAATATAGTAAGAATCATTAGCCTTCTCCTAATTACAAAGCATTATTAAACAGTCGCATTCTTTTCCAGTTACAAAGCATAATTAAAAATAGCATAATTAATTAATCATTCCATTACAGTAAGAATCATTAGCCTTCTTCTAATTACAAAGCATAGCATCATTTGTCATTTCAATATAGTAAGAATCATATTCTTTTCCAGTTACAAAGTATAGCATAGTCAATTAATTATTTGTCATTCCAATATAGTATTAATCATTAGCCTTTTCCTAATTACAAAGCATTATTAAACAGTCACATTCTTTTCCAGTTACAAAGTATGGCATAGAAAATTAATTATTTGTCATTTCAATATAAATCAGTAACCTTCTTTTCCTAGTTACAAAGCATTATTAAATAATCGCATTCTTTTCCAGTTACAAAGTATAGCAGAGTTAATTAATTATTTGTCATTCCAATAGTATTAATCATTAGCCTTCTCCTAATTACAAAGCATTATGAAACAATCGCATTCTTTTCCAGTTACAAAATATAGCATAGTTAATTAATTATTTGTCATTCCAATATAGTATTAATCACTAGCCTTTTCCTAATTACAAAGCATTATTAAACAGTCACATTCTTTTCCAGTTACAAAATATGGCATAGTTAATTAATTATTTGTCAGTTAATTAATCATTTGTCATTTGAATATAGTAAGAATTATTATCCTTCTCCTAATTACAAAGCATTTTCATTTCCAATTACAAAGCATAGCATAATTAATTAATCATTTTCCAAGTGACATATTATTCATTGCTGTTCAGCATTGCTCAGAACTTTCTCAAACTGGTATCACTACTTGGGACTGGTAATACATTTTTTTTTTGTTAGCAATGCATTGCGTTGGGATCGATAATTAATTGCTGAGGCATAACACTATTTGTTTTTGACCTATTACTGCAAATGAGGATAGGTAACGTCATTCGTCATGAGTCAGCTGTAGCAGGGTTATGTAACAAGGCAGTATATGTGATCACATTTATAAATGATAAACACAAATGGGTAAAAAATAAAAATGCAAGTACTAGAACAGGTATAATAAGTAACTGGTTTAGTAAGTATCATGAAAAGCTTCTCCTGGAAAAAATACAAAATGGATTATTGACCTGAAAGAAGAAACGCACACTATGCTGAAAAGAAGTGAACTTCGAATTAACAGGTAGTGAAATGTGTATAAAAATGTGTTCCATAGCTGTCCTTTCCAAAACTTTCCGTCATCCTACTATGTAATATAACACCTGCTGTCAAAGCAAACTGCAACAAATACTTAAATAACTACATAGCATAAATACATAACTTCAACATTATCCTCATCTGTAAAGAAAAAACTTCATTATCAATCACTTCATTATCCATATTATCATAACTTCATTATTATCATCACCTGTAAATAAAAACTTCATTATTCATAACAGCATATTCTTCATCATTATTCATCAGCATTCATTATCATCTGCAAAAATATCACTTCATTACTCATTACACAACTATTCCTTATCTCTAGCATATTTCATCACTAAAACTAAGATGTGTAGTTCTGTCTGACAGCCTGCATCAATCACCTTGTATTCTGAAAGAAAAAATTAGTTAAGACTGCTATTCTACGATGAGTATAGTATATTCTTGTTAATGCCTGCCAATCCTGATCCATTTACTCTTCCTCATAAAGTTATTGCATCTTCTTTCGTTTATTCCGTAGGTGAAATTCCCATTTCTGTTGAATTTATTTCTTACACGCATCATTTCTTTCTGAAATTGATGAACAAAGATTAATGTCTTGCATTTAAATCATATACCCACTAAATAATGACTAGTTTATGGTGATATAATTAACCATACAGCATAACATGACAGAAAACGTAATATGTCAAAGACATTGACAGTGTTCAGATGCAAAAATGTACACAGAATAATACAATGCAGCAGCAAAAAAATGTAAAACAGTCACGATCTTGAGATGTCATAGGGCAAAAAAATGTCAAAGTCGTCTGGTGTGTGTTATATCTTAGCTATTTCACAGTGCACATAAACAAAACTGGAATACAATCGTACATAAAAAAAGTGGAAAATGTGCACGGTCTGATGTGTAACGACAAGAAAAGCGACCTGCTAACCTTACCTTGCCGGGCACTTGCCAAGAAAAAAATACGATAATCATCAGTAATTAGTCAGGTGAATATAATTGCATTAGTAAATGGCATCATAGTGTGTTGAATCATACAGTGGTTTCACTCAATAAACGGTTTAATGTTTGAGATATGGTGATTGCCTTTCGATTTTCTGGTTCTCAAAGTTTCGACGTGTACAACATTGGGGTGAGGGATGCTGCGAATCCGATATGGACCTGCGTATAGAAGTTCAAATTTACTGCACTTACCTTTTATTTTGCTGGATAAATAGTGTGTACGTACTAATATCTTCTGTCCAACGTGAAAGTCGCGGCGTCTACAAACCTGTTTTTGCTGTTTTCTCCGGCGCTCTGCGGCACGTTTGATGTTGTTCAGCGCAATGTCAATTATTTCATGGTGTCGTAGGCGACGACATTTAGGGAAGTTTACTAATTCTTTAATTTTGTTTGGTGGTTCAACGTTTTTCAATATAACAGACGGAGATAGCATAGTGGATTCATTTGGAATGGAATTAATTACATCTTGGAATGAGAGTGTGTGTGTATCCCAATCAATATGTCTTTTGTGGCAGTATATTCGGCACAGCTTACCAATTTCTTTCATTAATCTTTCACAGGGGTTCGAAGAAGCATGGTACTTGGATATATAAATCGGAGAAATGTTTCTAGCTCGTAACATGCGCGTCCATGTACTAGAACGAAATTGAGATCCATTGTCAGAAATTACTTTCATCACATGCCCTACATGAGATAGAAAATGTTTTACAAATGCCTTCGAAACAGTTTTGGCAGTAGCTTTGCGTAATGGAGTGAAAGTAACAAATTTTGAAGTGAGCTCAACAGCGACAAAGATGTAGCAAAAACCTCTGTTAGTTCTCGGAATCGGACCAAAAATATCTACAGCGGCCATATGTCTTAATTTAACAGGTACAATGGGATATAAAGGAGGAATATGTGAAGTGGTGTCTGATTTAGCTTTCTGACAAATTTTACAAGACGCTAAAACTCGTCGTATACGTTTCTCCATGTTGGTAAAATAACAGTTCTGTCTCAGTATAAGAAAACATTTTCGTGCTCCGTAATGTGCGTAACTTAAATGAGTGTATCAAATTAATTTGTTAACCAGTTCGTCAGGAATGCATAATAACCAATTGTTGCTGTCAGGATGAGAGCGGCGAAACAGAATGTCATTGCGTACTGTGTAGTGGTTCCTAATCGTAACATTATTCTTATCTTGCCAAAGGTGTTTAATTTCTTTCCACACATTGTCTTTATTTTGTTCTTGTGCTATGTCCTGTAATGACGATGAAATAAAGTTTTCAAATGCAACTTGCTGAATGTACATGACACTGAAATTTGTTTTGCAGAAGTTGGTTGCTACGTCTTGCTGATTGTTGCCGAGAGAACGCGATAGTGCGTCTGCTATAACATTTTGTGTGCCAGGAATGTGAACTATTGTAAAATTAAATTCCTGTAAATAAAGTTTCCATCTGCTTAATCTATCATGCGTGAATTTGGCCGAAAGTAAAAATTGTATCGCTCTGTGGTCTGTGTAAACGGTGGTATGTCTGCCATAAAGAAAGTGCCGAAATCTCGTAAAAGCCCATACAACACATAATGTTTCCAGTTCTGTAACGGAATAATTTCGTTCAGCAGGTGACAAAATGCGGCTTGCAAATGCGATGTTTTTAATTACTGTCGAGCCATCTTCTTCAATTTCCTGGAAAATGTGTACGCCTAAAGCGGTGTTGGAACTGTCGGTGGCAATGGAAAAATTTCTGGTAAGATCTGGGTGCGATAAAAGTGGTGCATTCAACAGAGCATGTTTCAGGTTCACAAATTCAGAATGTGCTTGCTTATCCCAAGACCAAATAGTGTTTTTACCTGTTTATTGACATAATCTGGGTGTGTCTAGAGCAGAGTGATGAATAAATTTACGAAAAAAGTTAATTAAGCCCAAAAAACTGCGTAATTGCTTCTTTGTCGTAGGAACGGTAATGTCACGTAGAGCTTGAAGTTTTTCCGGATCAGGCGCAATGCCCTCTGCTGAAATTACGTGTCCAAGAAATTTTATGGAAGTTTTGCCAAAGTGCGATTTACTAAGATTAACTGTAAGTCCGTGTGCATGAAAGGTTTGTAACAGTTGTTCAAGAATCAGATTGTGTTCAGACCAGTTAGATTCTGCGATAAGAATGTCGTCTACATACGTCGTAATTCTGTCTTTAAGTTCTGTCGGAAGTATTGTGTTCAAACCGCGAATAAAAGCTGCAGAAGAAATAGTTAAGCCGAACGGTAATTTGCAAAATTGATAACAGTCGCCAAAACAAAGAAATGCTGTGTATTTTCTGCAATTCGGATGAAGTTGAATTTGCCAAAATCCCGATTTCAAATCTAGTGTAGAATAAACAGCTGTACCGTGAAATTTCTGTAAAAGTTCCTCTAATGTCTGTGGTCGATCTGTTTCATTAATAATAATGTCATTAATGTGACGTGAATCAAGTACAAGGCGAAGTGAGCCATCTTTTTTCTTAACAATATGTAGCGGGTTTATGTACGGACTAACTGCTGGTTCTATAATTCCTTGATCAAGCATTTCCTGCAATTCTTTTTTAACTTGTTCTCTGTGAATATATGGAATGGGATAATGCTTTGCTTTAAATGTGTCGTGCTGTTTCACTTGAAATTCATACATAAAGCCGGACATAGTACCAGGAATGTTGTCAAAAACTGGAGCTTGCTGTAAAAGAATTTTGTGTAACTGCGTTCGTTCGTCGTCTGTAGTTGCACTGCTTTGTCTAACTCTATCGGAAATCATTTGCATTACGTCGTAGTCAACTTCGTCTGGAGTATTATAGTTGTGTACGTACGTATCCGTGAACAATGTGGGATTACAGTCTATGTCACGTGTTGCGGAAATGACCTCTGTGCGGTTAATTGTTTGTTCTTCCGCAGATAAAGAGTGCTTAAATTCTAAAGCCAATTGTACATTTTCATCCTTTAACATTAAATAAGAATTTTGAAAATCGATAACTGCGTCGTGTTGTACCAGAAAATTCGTACCTAAAATTACGTCTGTTGTTAATAAAGGAACAATCCAAAAATTAGAGTGGAAAGTATGACCTCCAATACAAAATGATAAATGCGTCTGTAATTTAACGTCTACACCTTTACTCGGTACTGCTCCTTTCACTTTTGTTTTGCCTAAAGGTAATGTCGGATAGGTATTCTCTTTGTTACACTCGTTAAAAGTCTCCTCATTTATTACTGATATAGGTGAGCCGGAATCGATTACTGCTGAGAATTTCGAAGAACCAATTTTAATTTCAATAACAGGATGTGAAATGGTTTTCTGAATAACTGGTCTTTCCTGTAAAAGAGTGTCTCTGATGTCGTCAAAAGTAATTACATTTTCGTGAACAACATTTTGCGTGTCAAAGGTAGTGCTTGTATTATTGGAAGATGCGTCCTGTGCAGTATTTAGTCAGATTCTATCTGACGTGTTATTATTATTAGGAGGATTCTGTGGCATTTCTACTATTTGAACTGTTCTATTACTTCTTCCAGACGTGTTACGCTCTGGATGGTACCTACTGTCGGGTTCATTCATGAGAATATGTTCTTGTGAATAATTTTGCTGTTGGTGAGACCGACTGTTATTATGTGTACGCTGATAATTGTGCTCGTCGTTTTTACGTCTGTCGTAAAAGTCATTCCTATACGGTGCATTACGATAGGAATTGAAATACTGTCTTCTTTGTACGTAGTTGTTTCCTTGCTGACGTACGTTACTATTTGTTGTATCAGGGACTATACGTGCACGCGGCGGAACATTAAAGCCTGGTTGACCTTGTGCATTACATTGTTGGTTATGTATTCCAACCGGCTGACTTTCATGCTGTTGTTGTGAAATACCTCTATTGTTACTAAAGTGTGGTTCCTGTTGCTGAAAATTTTGACGATATTGATAATTAGAATTTTGGCTGTTATTAGAGTTTTGGTAGTTGTCGTTCCTAAAGCGTCTGTTATCTTTCCTATTGAAATTACGTGTCTGATCATAATTGCTGTACTTTTGTTGACCTTGGTTATTATACGAAAAGTTTTTGTTTACAAAAGAATAATCAGATTGCTGTACTTCCAAGAGCTGTAAAAGATCTCTGAATGCTGAAATGTTTTCTTTTTGCTGGCCCGTTAGAAGTGACACTCGTAATGACCGTGGTAATTTAGAGATGCATAATTGCATAAGTGCGGATTCACTGTACGGTTCACTTAGGTACTGGTTTTGTTGTACCATGTGCTCAAAAAATTGCGTCACACCGGGAAAATTGGAGTTCTCGTAATTCGGCAAACTAATCAACTGATCTTTAATTCCGCGCTGTGTCGTCTTCGACCAGTACGCTGACAGAAAAGCATTCTGAAACTCTTCTACTGAATAGCATTGCCTCGCGATCGGTCTCATACGAGTTGCCGGTTCGCCTTCCAAAAAACTGCAAATAAATTCAAGTTTATGTGTTACAGGCCAAGTCGGTGGAAGAGCAAAGCTAAATTGTTGAATCCAATCCAGTGGGTGAATCTGCGTTCTATCGTTTTTGAAAACCTTAAACTTTCTCACTGACAGAAAATGTTTGTAGTCGAAATTATCATCTCTGTGTGATGGAACAGGTTCAGGATCGTAAGAGAATCTATTGAACTGTGGTTGATCGGAATCTAAGTCCCGTACTCTCTGTAGATTACCCAAATTATACGCGCTGCGTGAGTCTGACACATGTTCATAAAGTGGCGTCTGTTGTGGCATGTTATTAACTGAAATGTTTTTCATCTCTGTTACTTCTTGTTGTAAATTTGATAACTTCCTACGTAACGTGTTGTTAGATGAATCGATCTCATTAATTGTCTGCTGTAAATTTTGAAATTCAGGTGTTTGGATAAATGAAACCGGTGCAGTGTCGTCTGATTTATTGTCATTAGTATTTTCGA
This sequence comes from Schistocerca serialis cubense, assembly GCF_023864345.2. Lineage (NCBI taxonomy): Eukaryota > Metazoa > Arthropoda > Insecta > Orthoptera > Acrididae > Schistocerca > Schistocerca serialis. The sequence continues at coordinate 117,352,996 of NC_064639.1, read as the reverse complement.
TAACATCAATACGACTGGCCAATTCATCACATTTTTCAGTCAGTATTTTAACCTGATCATCGGTTTTAGAATCAGATGCATTAATCTGTTTTTGCAACTTACGCGTAGTTTCGCTCAGTTTTTTAACATCAGCTTTGATGACATCGCAATCCTGTGTTAGATCTAATTGTTCGAATCTGTCTGTCACTGTTTGAATATTCACTGTGTGTGTATCTGTTTTTAATTTAAGATCAGAAATTTCATCCCGCAATTCCGCGTTCAATTGTTCTATGGTATTAATTTTGTCGGACACTGTAGTAATATTATTATCGTCTTCGCTTTCGCGAATATTTTACGTTTGTCCTCTTGTCTTTGTGCAGTGATTGTTTCCATGACTTGTCGTTTTACTTTGTTTTGATCTTGAATAAATTTGCGGAAACGCGTATCACTGTTTTGTATGTGCTGATTAAAGCGCTCGTTCATCTGAGTGTTCTGCTGTTCGAATTTCGCGTCTATCTTTGCGTCCACTGTGCGCGAAAGTTCTACCGTCATTGCTTTAAACTCTTCCCGTAATTGTGTAGCTTTTTCAGAGCATTATTTAGCGACTCCGCTAATTTCGTCTCTGAGTGTTTCTGTTGCGGCTGTCTGCATTTCCCTTAATTCTTGCGCAACAGACTTGATTTCTTCGCTATTTTTTTTGAGAACAAGCCTCAATTTCCACGCGCAACTGTTCCTTAGTGTCATGGCACTGCGCGGCAACGTCTCTAATCTGTTCCCTAAGCTGTTTGAGATCTTCGGCATTATTGTCAAGTTTTTTATTTAAGTGTTGTTTGAGTTTTTCATTATCTTGTTTGTTATCAACACTCTGTTGTTTGACCTGTTCCTTAAGTTGTCTAAAATTTTCGTTCTGTTCACTAAATTGTTGTTTGAAATCTTCACTCTGTTGTTGTAGCAATCTTACCAAAATTTATTCAAAGCCAAAGTTAGCGTTTATACTCTCTGTGCTGTTTAGTGGTGGATCTGGAACTCTCTCGCTTACTGTAACCATTTGGTTATTCTGAGATTTACAAAAAGGTTTGTCAGTCGGATGTACACTGTCAGACATTATTTCGGAATTAAATAGATCCGTCGTACTTTGAGTATCCCGTTCATGTTCATTAGACAAATTTGTCTGTGCGTTACTTGGGTTTTCCAAATCGGGTGTGTTAAGCTCGGCAGCGCTCATTACAATAGAGCGTTCTGCGTCATCAATTGTCGTCAAATCAACAGAGGACATAACCGAGTTCGTTTGTTCATCATTAAGACAAAAGTCATCATTAGTGGTTGGAATGCACTGATTGTTAGTGAACGCAGGATTGTCCTCATTACACTGCGTGTCTTATGTCCTATCGGTAAAGTTGTTTGAGTCGGTAATTTCATTCATAATACCTCGCGATACACTATTCACAGTCTTTAGCGGCATTTTTACAATAGTCAAAATTTTTCACAAAATAAATAAGCACAATGCAAAAGCAACACAAATACAACAGAGCAACGAATTGCCGTTGACCTGTAGAGAGAAAGTCACAAGATTAGTAAAAGCGTTGCGCCAAATCCTAATTATATCTAAGCAAATAAGAGCAGATATCTGACTGTTGTTCAAAAGACTCTCAACGAAATACGATCCTGGACTGGGTGTCGCCAAGTGTAACCTCCCCACAAAAATTTACATGAATGACAATATTATTTACAAATGCTAATGGACATTGCGCTAAGTGTAACTTCTCCACCAAAATTTAAAGACAGAAATAATAAATGAATAGGAGCCAAGAATAACCTCCCTGCAATGAAATGTACTGACCAAGGCAACAAAAATGTGAAATTCGCAATCTGACTCTGGTGTAAGCTCCCACAAAAATAATGAAAAACAATTCAGTGCTAATGAAATTCAATTAAACCGAAATATCGGTCTATGGCCCTGTGTAAAACAATCAGAATTAAAGTCTTACCTCATTGTAACTGGTAGTCAAATTTCTGCTCTTATTCCTGCGCACGGCTTGGAGGAACTGCATTGCAAATAATAATATTCCTTTTTTCTGTGATTTTACTGAAGTTTTTCTTCAAAAGAAGTGGAATGAAATGGGAAGTGCAACGAAATCTTTAGTTCAATAAAAAATAAAATTTTTGAAAAAATGCTTTTGAAACAAAAATTATTATTGGGGTACTTGTTGGAGATTAATTACAATAAATAAACTTTACATTATCTGATCATTACCTTAATTAACAGTATACCTCATTCAGCCTCTTGACCAGTGTTGCCGACAGACTACATCACACAACCGCACTGGGCTGCTACCACTGACCGAGCGCTCTGCATGACGACTACAAGCGTACTGCACGTAACTGAACAGAGCTATTGACTCGCAACGACAACTGACAGACTACTCTCTGCATAGCGACAACTAGCGAACTGCTCGCAACACTCGCGCGGTCAAGCGCATACTCTCTGGTCAGAGACGCTGCAATGCCTCGCCATCGCTGCTACGTTACATACGTGTTTCAGTACGGACAATCTCTTAAAGAGATTATAAGATGAACATAACAAATATAAAACAAGGATAATGGAATGTAGTTAATCTAAATTATTTGATGCTAACGGAATTAGATAAGGAGATGAGGTGCTAGAAGTAGTAGACGAGGTTTGCTATTTAGACAGCGAAAAGCGTTTCTGAAAATAAGACCTTTCTCGACATGTAATGTAATTTTAAATGTTAATAAGTTTTCTGTGAAGCTAGTTGCGTAGAAAGTAGCCTTGTAAGGAAGACTTCGCATTTAGCACCAAACAGTTTTTAAGTGTTACACACATGTCACTGGGGCACATGTAAGTAACGTAAGAGCAGTTATAACATACATAGACTAACTATGGCGAAAGAGAGTTTTACCTTTTTATTTTGTTGGCAGTATTATTGCAGCCATCCGAAAATGCCCGCAGACAGATACTGGCCAGTAACTTAATATAATACACGATGCAATAACAGACATCTTGTGTAAAGAATTTAAATGGTTTTAGTATTGAGAGCTCTGAAATGCGTCGACAGTCTGAGAAGGGTACACAACAAATTTGCCAAAAAAAAAACTTTTATACATAAAGACATTCAGTAAATGAAGTAGCAATTAATAAATCCTTTGTATCGTGTGTGTTTCGATAATACCAGATTCGTATGTTACAGAATTTACTAGTCAGTTTCACAGCTGTTTTAATCCCGACGGTCCGGAAGCTAAGATTCTCACATTATATCGCACTGTTTTCTGGCCGTTACGTGGCGTCCAATACGTCTTGCACCTAGCGAGGAGAAAGTTAAATGAACCGCTTTACTTTAGTAGTTTGGTTCGTGCTATGTTCTGCTTGGAACACGTGAGGCAATAATTTGGGTCAAATGGCTCTGAGCACTATGGGACTTAACATCGTAGGTCATCAGTCCCCTGGAACTTAGAGCTAATTAAACCTAACCAACCTAAGGACATCACACACATCCATGCCCGAGGCAGGATTCGAACCTGCGACCGTAGCAGCCCCGCGGTTCCTGACTGCAGCGCTAGAACCGCACGGCCACCGCGGCCGGCAGGCAATACTGACCCTACGACTTATCTTAGAAGCTAGATTAAGGAAAGGCAAACCTACGTTTGCAGCATTTGTAGACTTAGAGAAAGCTTTTGACAATGTTGACTGGAATACTCTCTTTCAAATTCTGAAGGTGGTAGGGGTAAAATATAGGGAGCGAAAGGATATTTACAATTTGTACAGAAACCACATGGCAGTTATAAGAGTCGAGGGGCATGAAAGGGAAGCAGTGGTTGGGTAGCGAGTGAGACAAGGTTGTAGCCTCTTCCCGATGTTATTCAATCTGTATATTGAGCAAGCAGTGAAGGAAACAAAAGAAAAATTCGGAGTAGGTATTAAAATCCATGGAGAAGAAATAAAAACTTCAAGGTTCGCTGATGACATTGTAATTCTGTCAGAGACAACAAAGGACTTGGAAGAGCAGTTGAACGGAATGGACAGTGTCTTGAAAGGAGGATATAAGATGAACATCAACAAAAGCAAAACGAGGATAATGGCATGTATTCGAATTAAGTCGGGTGATGCTGTGGGAATTAGATTAGGAAATGAGACACTTAAAGTAGTAAAGGAGAAGCTCTCACCTCGAGGAACGGACTTCACAAGCATCGAATTTTTGCAAATAATGCAGTCACCGTGTCTTGTAAGCTTTATACCGAATTTGCAATTGGTACCTACAGAAAGCGCGCTTTCACTTTCTTTTAGTGTGAACTTTTCATCCATAACTTGTATAAGGCCATGTGGTGCACCTTTTAATCCCAGGCGTATACGCAACTAATTAACTATGCCCACCTTATTCGATCACATATATTAGGACACCTTTTACTGACAATCTCAGTTCCTGTACCTTCCATCTTACTGCAATTGTGACCCCACCCGCTAATCTGTCTGCTCTTATCACCCAAGCTGCCGATACGTCTAAACCATTTATTCAAGTGCACTGCCAACAGTACTCATTTCCTCTATTGTCCTAGCCCTCTACTTTACACTCAAGAAGTCACTACGATCCCTACACTAATCATAATCATCTCTTCAACCCTTCTAAAACATGGGGCCGAGTAATAAAAGTTTCCACCTTCATCACCTCCATCGCGACAGAACTATCCAGTTAACTATCATATTAATTCACCTTGGACTATATCTGAGCTTGAAAACCCACTTGCTAACCATCCAACAGAAAGCCTACTAAACAAAGTACTAAACAACTGAACACTGACGAAAGGTTCGATATCACCCAGTGTCTCCTACACAAAATATTACCTGATGTGCTCCAGTCATTTTCTAACCCTTGAACGCCAAGCACTATGCTTAGCCTATTACATTTGCTTATTCAACCCGACTCAGATCCTTTACTATCTCCTCAAATTTCCGCCCCTTCTCATTGTCACTATACATCTCATTATGTCAACAAATTTACATACATCTCTTCTCCCAGTTGTAAAACACGTGATGCTATCAAGAAAATACCAATACATATCCTGGACAGGCTGTATAAACACACACGCTCAACTCAAACAGCGTCTTTTCCATCATATCGTATTACAGTAATCGCCGCTGTCCTTTCTTACATCAAGGATCCTTTCTCCTTTACCATCCAATTCTTTTCTGCCTCTCCGTAGACACACCTGAACCAGATCTCATACCTTTTGCCATCCATTATCTCACATCACACAACCAAACATACCAACCCTGCTACTCAGTTACCATCTCAATCATTGTAAAAGTACCCTTTCTCAGTTCAGATCCTACGATTTACTGCGATTCAGTGATGTGCTACAGTCGTACTATAAAGGCTGCTGTCAACAATCGTTTTAAAAAGGCAGCAAACAGTTTCAGCAACAAGAATACACATATTTTCCAGTTTAATAATTTTAGGAACTGTAAATATTTCAATCATTTTAATCTTTAAAATTATCCTTGTATATTTTTTAAACGCTTTCTGCTCTATTATGATAATTGTAGCGTTGTCAGCACAATTAAGGGAAAGGGTCCGAGGCTGAAGGAGAGAAGACGTATGTGAGATGAAAGGTGGGAAGAAAGGAAGTGAGTGAAAGAGGGGTGTAAGGTGTAAGGGAAAGACGAATGTGGGGTTTCAGAACGACTGAGGTACTGGGAAAACGCGTGTGGGCAAGGAAAGATTTCAACTTAAAGAAGTTGCGACAGGACGTGACACATTGACGTTTAGGGAGTATGGGATGCAGAACACTGAAGGACTGAGCAAGAGAAAAATCTAGGAGCAGGGGAAGAAGGGATCGAAGGTATAAGTACTGCAGAAAGAGTTCACGAAAGAATGAAGCAATTAATCGTACTATCGATTGTGCTTGGACACAGTGAAATGCTGGTAGTGTGAAAGCTGACTAACTTAACTTGCGTCCATTCGTCTAACAGACATCACTTTCAGCCTCAGCGTAGAGACACGTTGCTTGCACAGGAAGCAGGTGACTGGCAGGCAGTTAATCAGCGCCAGCGGAGCTCTGTGTCGTGGCCTGGTGTCCACGTGGGGTCGCTCGAGAGGCAGCCAGCTCTCGCCGGACATCGACCTGCCCGTCCTCTGTGTCGGGATATTAATGATCAACATGCAAAGTCACCTTCATTGGATGACAAATCCATTAAAGGATGGCTCAGAATTTGCTTCTTTAATTCCAGTTTTAAAAGGCGGGCCGGCCGCGGTGGTCTAGCGGTTCTAGGCGCGCAGTCCGGAACCGCGCGACTGCTACGGTCGCAGGTTCGAATCCTGCCTCGGGCATGGATGTGTGTGATGTCCTTAGGTTAGTTAGGTTTAAGTAGTTCTAAGTTCTAGGGAACTGATGACCACAGTAGTTAAGTCCCATAGTACTCAGAGCCATTTGAACCTTTTGAACCTTAAAAGGTGGAAGACTCAGTAATGGTTAATGGCCTGAGGATGTAGGAAAAAACGGAATCCACTGCATTAAAGCACATAATGTGTATTGGCTCTAAGCACTATGGGACTTAACATCTGAGGTCATCAGTCCCCTAGACTTAGAATTACTTAAACCTAACTAACTACACACAGCCATGCCCGAGGCAGGATTCGAACCAGCGACCGTAGCAGCAGCGCGGTTCAGGACTGAAGCGCCTAGAACCGCTCGGCCCAATGTGTATTCACACGACATGCGGCCACTAACTGAAAAAAGTGTTCTGGTAAATCTCCATTGCCAAAAGATTCCGTACTAGTCTCCCTTTCGGATCTCCGGGAGCGGACTGGCAATTTGCAGGTGACCACGAGAAAAGATTGAATAACCAACGATTTGATAACGTTCTACCAATCGGGGCGTGGAACGTCAGAAGCTGGAACGCGGTACGGAAGCTAGAAAATCTGAAAAGGGAAATGCAAAAGCTCAATCTAGATATAATAGAGGTCAGCGAAATGAAACGGAAAGAAGACAAGGATTTCTGGTCAGAAACAGCGGCAGAAAATGGTGTAACGGGAACAAGATTCGTTATGAATAGAAAAGTACAGCAGAGAGTTACTGTGAACATCTCAGTGTTGCTCCCATCAGAAGCGACAGCAAACGAACACCGGCAACGATACTTGCCATCATCGCAAGCCGAAGATGAAGGGACAGAGAAAGTGTCTGAAGATACTGAACGGGTAAGGTCAGTACGTAAAGGGAGATGAAAATCTAATAGTCACGGGGTAGTGGAATGCGGTTGTACGGGAAAGAGTAGAAGAAAAGGTTTCGGGAGTAAGAAGGAGAGAGGAGAAATACTAATTGTGATCTGCAATAAATATCGGGTAGTAACAGCGAATACTCTGTTCAAGAAACACGAGTGGAAAGAAGGTAAACTTGAAAAAGGCCGGGAATACGGGAAAATTTCAGTCAGACTACATCATGGTTAGGCAGAGATTACGAAATCAGATATTGGGTTGTAAGATCACAGTGTAGGAATGATGAAGAATAGGCAGAAGTTTAAGAGTCTAGCTAGGAAAAATCAGTGCGCGAAGAAGTGGGATATGGAAGTACTGAGGAATGGAGAGACATGCTTGAAGTTCTCTGAGGCTATAGATACTATAGTGTGGTGTCACCGCCAGACACCACACTTGCTAGGTGGTAGCCTTTAAATCGGCCGCGGTCCGCTAGTATACGTCGGACCCGCGTGTCGCCACTGTCAGTGATTGCAGACCGAGCGCCACCACACGGCAGGTCTAGAGAGACTTCCTAGCACTCGCCCCAGTTGTACAGCCGACTTTGCTAGCGATGCTACACTGACAAATACGCTCTCATTTGCCGAGACGATAGTTAGCATAGCCTTCAGCTACCTCATTTGCTACGACCTAGCAAGGCGCCATTACCAGTTAATATTGAAATGGAGATTATGTACAGTCAAGAGAGATGTTCTACAAATGTGGATTAAAGTTAAGTATTACATGCACTACGTACTTTATTTGCTACTACTAATTCCCTTAACTGTTCCAGACCTCGCGCCAGCCTGCGTGAGCTTAAGCGCGTGCCTTTCGGCTTCCTCTCATAGTGACTTGGCTGTCTTGCCAAGTCACAACATATAGCTCTCTCTAAAAAGGGTAACCAAGGCAGTTGGAAAGAAAACCGTGGGTGCAACGAAGACAACTGCGAAGAAACCAGGGATAACATATGAAATACTTCAGTCGGTTGACCGAAGAACAAAGTACGAAAATGTTCAGGGAAATTCAGGAATACTGAAGTGCAAGTCATTTAGGAACGAAATAAACAGGAACTTCGGGGAAGCTAAACAAAATGGCTGCATGAAAAATGTGGAGAAATAAAAAAAGAAATGATTGTCGGAAGGACGGACCCAACATATACACTGTCGGCCACCGTAAATGCAACACCCTGAAGGAAGCATCCGAATCGAGTGAAATTTACACCATGAGTTTGCAGCGATGAGATATGCAACTGATTAGAATTTCAGCGCAGACGCACATCACACGCGCTTGTGGCGCCACCTCATAGCGCCATTTAAGGCTTGGCGATTTCGACGAGTGTACGTTCGGCACGTGTGTTTACCTTGTGGTTGTTTCACAAGACGATCAGTTATGCCTCGTAGACAACAGCGAACATCTTTTGATCAAGTATCCGAGTTCGACAGAGTAAGGATAGTGGCTTACCGAGATTGTGGATTATCATACAGAGAAATCGCTAGTCGTGTTGGACGAAACCAAACAACTGTAATGCGGATATGTGACCGTTGGATGCAGGAGGGTACGACGGACCGACGTGATCGATCGCATTCACCTCGGTGCACCACTGCACGTGCTGATAGGCAAATTGTGCGCATGGCAGTGGCGGATCGCTCAGTGACATCCCGAACCATAGCACAGCACATTGCGTCTGTAACGCATCATCCAGTGTCTGCGCGTACCATTCGACGCCGTTTTCAGCAGAGTGGTCTGTCCGCAAGACGTCCATTGCTTCGTCTACCATTGACGCAGAACCACAGACGTCTCCGTCGCCAATGGTGGGATGACGGATGTGGACGGCAGAATGGAATGATGTTGTCTTTACTGACGAGACACGCTTCTGTCTGCAGCACCACGATGGTCGGATTGGAGTGTGGGGACACCGTGGAGAGAGGATGCTGGACAGCTGCATTATGCACCGCCACACTGCTCTTGCACCGGGTATTATGGTATGGGGCGGTGTTGGATATTACTCTCGTACGCCTCTAGTACACATTGCCGGTAGTTTAAATAGCCGGCGCTACATATCCGAGGTGCTGGAGCCAGTTGTCCTTCCTTACCTTCAGGGCTCGGCCACAGCCATATTTCAACAGGATAATGCGCGACCACACGTGGCACGCTTTGTCCAAAGGTTCTTCGTCAATAATCAGATTGAATTGCTTCCCTGGCCGGCTCGCTCTCCGGATCTTTCGCCGATAGAAAACATGTGGTCCATGGTTGCTCAACGAGTGACCCAGATTACATCCCCAGCTGCCACACCAGATGATCTTTGGCAACGTGTGGAAGCTGCTTGGGCTGCTGTACCCCAGGAACACATCCAACGTCTCTTTGACTCAATGCCGAGACGTGTGGCAGCGGTGATCTCCAACAATGGTTGCTACTCTGGCTACTGATTCTGGCAGGAACCACATGTCACAGACGTCTGTAAACGTAATCATTTGATACTTGGTCAACATGTTATCTACAAAATAAATTTTGTTGTGCTACCTCTTGTCTTTCTTGGTGTTGCATTTACGGTGGCCAGCAGTGTAGAAAAGGCAAAACAGCGTCTGGTGAAATTAAGAGCAAGGGCGGTAACATTAAGATTGCAATGGGAATTCGACTTTTAAATGCGGAACAGACAGCGTATAAGTGGAAAGAGTACATTGAAGGCCTCTGCGAGGGGGGGGGGGGGGAGGACGTGTGCGATGACGTGATAGAAGAAGAAACAGGAGTCTATAGGGAAGAGATAGGGGATACAGTATCAGAATCCGAATTTAAAAGAGCTTTGCAAGACTGAAGATCAAAGAAGGTAGAAAGGACAGATAACATTGTAAATTTTAAAATCATGGGAGGGAAGTGACAACAAAAAGATAATTCACGTTGGTGTGCGCGACTGCTACGGTCGCAGGTTCGAATCCTGCCTCGGGCATGGATATGTGTGATGTCCTTAGGTTAGTTAGGTTTAATTAGTTCTAAGTTCTAGGGGACTGATGACCACAGATGTTAAGTCCCATAGTGCTCAGAGCCATTTGAACCATTTGAACCACTTTGGTGTGTAGAATATATAAGTCTGGTGACACCGACTGAATTTCGGAAAAAACATCATCCGCGGAATTTCGAAGATTGCAAAATCCGACAATTGCGAGAACTGTCGCACATTCAGCTTAACAGCTCATGCATCCAGGTTGCTGACAAGAACAATATACAGAAGAATGGAAAAGGAAACTCAGGATTTGTTAGGTGACGATCAGTTTGATTCCAGAAAAGGAAAAGGCACCGTAGCGGCAGTTCTCACGTTGTGGTTTACAATGAAAGCAAGATTGACGAAAAATCCAGATACGTTCTTTGGATTTGTCGACCTGGAAAAAGGGTTCGTCAATATAAAATGGTATAAGATGTTCGAAATTCTGAGAAAAATAGGGGTAAGCTATAGGGGAAGAGAGATAATATGCAATATGTACAAGAACGAAGAGAAGAACGAAGTGCTCGCATTAAAAAGGGTGTAAGACAGGGATGTAGTCTTTCGGCTCTACTGTTCAATTTAAGAAGTAATGAGGGAAATAGAGGAAAGGTTCAACAGTGGGATTAAAATTCAGGGTGGAAGTATAATATTCGCTGATCATGTTGCTACCCTCAGTGAAAGTGATTAAGAATGAAACGATCTTCTGAATGGAATGAACTGTCTAATGAATACAGAATATGAACTGAGGGTACACCCGAGAAAGATAAAATTAATGAGAAGTAGCAGAAATGATAAGAGTGAGAAACTTATCATCAGGATTGGGGATAGCGGAGTAGACGAAGTTAAGGAATTTTGCTACTTAACCGTTATGGACGGAGCGAGGAGGTCATAAGGAAACAGGCTATCTCTGGCAAAAAGGGCATTCCTGGCCAGGAGAAGTCTACTAGTATCAAATATAGGCCTTAATTTGAGGAAGAAATTTCAGAGAATGTGCGTTTGAAGCACAGCATTGAATGGTAGTGAGATATAGACTGTGGGAAAATCGGAACAGAAGTGAATCGAATGCGTTTGAGATGTGGTGCTACAGAAGAACGTTGAAAATTAGGTGGGCTGATAAGGTAAGGAATGAGGGGGCTCTCCACAGAATCGGTGAGCTAAAGGACGTATGGAAAACACTTACTAGAAAAAAGGTCAGGTTACAGGGCAGGGAAATACTACAGGTAGCTGTAGATAGTAAAAACTGCAGAGGAAGACAGAGTTTTGTAATACATCCAGCAAATAATTGAGGAAGTAGGTTGCAGTTGCTAGTCTGAGATGAAAAGGTTTGCACAGGAGAGGAACTTTGAATGTAAGAACACTCTACACACCTGGAGTGGTGACGTTGCTGGATGAAGAACTGAATAGCTGCAGGCTAGACATAGCGGCACTGCAAGAGATGAGATCGTCTGGAGCATTAAGAAAAGTTCAGTAGGTACTTCTGTAATGGAAATGGAGAATGTAAACATCAGCTTCGAGTTGGTGTTGCATTAACAACACAATAAGGGGAAATATCATGGACTTCAAGGCTGTAAATTAAAAAAATATGCTGGTTAAGAATGAAAGGAAAACCTTACAATGGTCTCATGTGATGCGCCCACAGAAGATAAAGATGATAATGAGAAAGACATCTTCTAAGAAGAAGCACATTCAGTATATGAAGATGCATCATCGCAATGTGTGAAACTTAGGTGAAGCTAGTGCCAAAGTAGGACGAAAGGTCTTTCTGAGACCCACATTGGCCCCCATAGTTTACACGATGCCTCCAACACCAACGGAGTAGGACCAATCACTCTGATAACTTCAGAAAACCTAAGGATTATGAGTACCTACATTCCTCGCAAAGTCATTTACAATTCAAACTGGTATTCAGCCAACCAAAACACACACAAACAAATGGACTTCGTATTAGTGGGTGCTAGATACACGAGTGTTATTGAGATAGTAAAAATGTCAAAGAAATGCAGAAACAGGATAAAACCACTATCTTGTGCTGACAGCTACTGTGAAAGTACAGAATGGAGAAACTGCAGGAAAAGAGATGCAGACCGGAAATAAACGCAGATCTATTGAAAGAGGACCACATTAAAGAAGAAATGCAATTGAAATTCTAAACAGGTTTGCTGCCCTGGAAGAAGAGGGAGATGTTGTTGTTGTTGTGGTCTTCAGTCCTGAGACTGGTTTGATGCAGCTCTCCATGCTACTCTATCCTGTGCAAGCTTTTTCATCTCCCAGTACCTACTGCAACCTACATCCTTCTGAATCTGCTTAGTGTATTCATCTCTTGGTCTCCCTCTACGATTTTTACCCTCCACGCTGCCCTCCAATACTAAATTGGTGATCCCTTGATGCCTCAGAACATGTCCTACCAACCGATCCCTTCTTCTGGTCAAGTTGTGCCACAAACTTCTCTTCTCCCCAATCCTATTCAATACTTCCTGATTAGTTATGTGATCTACCCATCTAATCTTCAGCATTCTTCTGTAGCACCACATTTCGAAAGCTTCTATTCTCTTCTTGTCCAAACTATTTATCGTCCATGTTTCACTTCCATACATGGCTACACTCCATACAAATACTTCCAGAAATGACTTCCTGACACTTAAATCTATACTCGATGTTAACAAATTTCTCTTCTTCAGACACGCTTTCCTTGCCATTGCCAGCCTACATTTTATATCCTCTCTACTTCGACCATCGTCAGTTATTTTGCTCCCCAAATAGCAAAACTCCTTTACTACTTTAAGTGTCTCATTTCCTAATCTAATTCCCTCAGCATCACCCGACTTAATTAGACTACATTCCATTATCCTTGTTTTGCTTTTGTTGATGTTCATCTTATATCCTCCTTTCAAGACACTGCCCATTCCATTCAACTGCTCTTCCAAGTCCTTTGCTGTCTCTGACAGAATTACAATGTCATCGGCGAACCTCAAAGTTTTTATTTCTTCTCCATGAATTTTAATACCTACTCCGAATTTTTCTTTTGTTTCCTTTACTGCTTGCTCAATATACAGCCACTGCTTCTCTTTCATGTCCCTCGACTCTTATAACTGCCATCTGGTTTCTGTACAAATTGTAAATAGCCTTTCGCTCCCTGTATTTTACCCCAGCCACCTTTAGAATTTGAAAGAGAGTATTCCAGCCAACATTGTCAAAAGCTTTCTCTAAGTCTACAAATGCTAGAAACGTAGGTTTGCCTTTCCCTAATCTTTCTTCTAAGATAAATCGTAAGGTCAGTATTGCCTCACGTGTTCCAGTGTTTCTACAGAATCCAAACTGATCTTCCCCGAGGTTGGCTTCTACTAGTTTTTCCATTCGTCTGTAAAGAATTCGTAAGTGGACAAATTGCGATCCAAGAGCTCATGATCGAAGTCAAACACGCCGCGGACGAAGTGATGAAACCATCGGAGAGGAGGAGGAAGAGCAGATGATGTTTAACGATAGCTGTAGACACGATTTGAGCAAGTCAAAAGCGGCTGGAGGTTATGGCTGAGAAACGAGCAATATGGAATTATAAGGTTGGGATACATGGAGGCAGCTAGAGAAGCAAGAAAAGTTCTCCGAACAGATAAGGAAGAGTATATAAATAGAAAGAAACACTGGCAGAAAAGGATCGAACACTAAGTAACACAAGACATTTTTATGGGACAGGCAGGTTCTTCAAGAAAGGATAAAACACAAGGATTGACATAATGAGAAGTCAAGCAGGACAAATGTAATAGATGAAACAAAAGCTATGTAGGGATGGAAAAACTATTTCGAAAATCTCCTGAATGTAGACGATATTAGAAGAAGAGAAAGAAGAATTGCAGGGAGAAGGTAGAGTAACAATACCAAAAGCGGAGAATGAACTACCGAGTATGGAAGACGTAGAAGAATCCACAAAATGCTGAAGAGAAGAAAGGCACCAGGAATAGGCGGCATACTTGTAGAGATGCTGATGGAGAGAAGAGGTATCCCACAAAAAAGAGTATACTCCCTAGGCTGTTTAATTTGCAGAAGAGAAGGGATCTCAGAAGAATTAGTCCATTATCTGCTCAATACTAGAGGAAGGAGGCACAATGAGATACACCAACTATGAAGGAATCACCTTACTACGCACAACTAAAAAAATCCAGAGCATGCTGTTGCTGAAGCTGCTAAAACTATACGTCGAGGAAGTATTCCAACACGCAGAGTTTAGAAAGGGAAAGTCGACAACTATGTATGATAAGGCGAATGCTAAAGAAAGAGCTGGGAACTTCGCAGAAGTGTTGACTACTGTCTTTTGTGGACTTACAGCGTATGATAGTGCGAACTGGCAATAACTGGAAAGGACGCAGCATCCTAGACAGCTGGCAAATATGCATTCAAGCATGAAAACAAGAAACAACATGAACGGTGAAAGTGAATGGAGAGATGTCAGAGAAATTCACGATGAAGATTGGAGTGCGGCTGGGGAGGCTACCTCTCTCTTCTTCCGTTTGTCTGTTTCTGGAAAGAGCACTGAGAACGGTAACAAACCTGGAGACAAGAATACAGCTGGGTAGAAGAATCAACACTCTGGATTATGTATTGTAGTTTCAATAGCGCAGACTGAGACAGATCTGGTTCAGATGGCAAGAGTGTTAAAGGAAGAGGCAATGAGAGCAGGCCCGAAGATGAATATGGATAATACCAAATACTGAGAGAATGATGATACACCTTAGGTGTAATCATTCAAAGGGAAAAAAAAGAGTTCAAATATCTTTTCAAACATCTTGAGGCAGTACACAGTGAAAGGAATGAGATAGAACAGGAATCCAGGCAGAAAACAGCTCAAGCTTCGCATTCGGAAAGTTGTTGAAGTCCTGACATCTATAGAGATTCACAAAGAACAGGATCTGCATAACAGTAACACAACCTGTAGTGTTGTACGGAGCGGTAACCTGGACTGTCACACAAAGGATAGAAAGAAAAACCCAGACATCTGAGAATCTGAGACAGATTTTTGGGCCAGTGACGAATTGAGACGACTGGAGAAAAAGGAAAAGTTGCGAATTTTAGAAGTTGTACAATCTCTGGAGGTAGTGTGTGTGATTAGAGAGAGGAGAGGAGACTGAGGTAGTACGGGCACGTAACACGTCGAGAAGAAGAAGACATCAGAGGCAACTGACCGAGGCGAAAACATGGCTCCGATGGAATGACGGGATCAGAGAGTATGCGTGTGAGATCGGACTAGTACAAGGACCGAGGTAGATGGAGGACGCTGAACGTCGAAGCCAAAACCCGACTGCGGCTTGTGTGGCCAACCAAGTAAGGAAATAAGTAAGAAACTTATATACCTTACCATAGTATTTATTGTGGACAACTTTTTCAGCAAGAACGCTCAACGCTTCCATTCTGAAGTTAATGAAATTTAAAGTACAAAATATTATTATAAAGAAGAGGTAACCAAACAGCCAACTCTCATCGGCCATTTAGATGCCTTCATTGACCGCCCTAGCGCTCGAAGTGATACTGAGATGAAGTTCTCCACATAGATTTAAAGCTCATGGTCAGTAGCAAACCTGGGTGAAGTAGCAACACACACACACACACACACACACACACACACACACACACGCACTGTCGTGTAGCCTTCCCCCCCCCCTCCCCCCCCCGCCCCCTACTTGTTCAGTAGAGATTTCTTCTGAACAGCATGTTACAACAAGGGACCCCAGATACGCTCATTAATGCTCATGTCTGCGGAGTTTGGTGGTGTTTGAGCTCAGAAGATTGATCCTGGAGCCATTCTGTAGCAATTGTGGATGTGTTGGGTGTCGCATTGTCCTGCTGGAATTGCCCAAGTCCGTTGGAATGCACAATGGACATGAATGAATGAAGGTGATCAGAGAGGTTGCTTACGTACGTGTCATTTGTCAGAGTCGTATCAGGGGTCCCATATCAATCCAACTGCACGCGCCCCACACCATTACAGAGCCTCCACCAGCTTGAAAAGTTTCCTGCTGACATGTAGGGTCCATGGATTCATGAGGTTGTCTCCATACCCGTACACGTTCATCCGCTGGGTACAATTTGAAACAAGACTCGGCCGACCAGGCAACATATTTTGTCATCAACAGCCCAATGACGGAGTTGACGGGCCCAGGCGAGGCGTAAAGCTTTGTGTCGTGCAGTCAAAAAGGGTACACGAGTGGGCCTTCGTCTCCGAAAGCGCATATCGATGATGTTTCGTTGATTGTTTCGCATGCTGACACTTGTTGATGGCTCAGCATTGAAATCTGTGGCAATTAGCGGAAAGGTTGCAGTTCCGCCATGTTTAACGATTCTCGTTTCCGCAGAATCTTTACTGGCCCTAGCGATGTTGGAGATTTGATAATTTACCGAATTCCGGATATTCACGGCACACTCACGAAAAGGTGGTATAGGAAAGTCCCCTCTTCATCGCTACCTCGGAGATGCTGTGTCCCATCGCTGGTTCGCCTGCTATAACACCAGGTTCAGACTCACTTAAATCTTGTTAACCTGCTATTGTAGCAGCAGTGACCGGCGTAACAACTGCGCAAGACACATGTGTGTGTGTGTTGCTACTGTACATAAAGTCTGGGAACACTTTCAATTACTTATTGCACAAGAACTAAACATTGTACTGTGTCATACATATTACATTTTGAAGAGAAGCTGTGAAAGGTTTTTTTTTTTTTTTTCTTTACAAACATCAGATATGCGATCCAAGAGTGACGCCGCAGATGTCAATATGGTAATCGAATTCTTGCCATACCCGTCACAGCAAGGCATCGTCGACTGTGGCAGTCACTTCCTGTATTCCCTCCTGGAGCTCTGCTACATGACGTGGTAGAGGCAGTACATACACCAGATCTTTAATGTGTCCCCACAGGAAAAAGTCACAAGGAGTGAGATCTGGTGATCGGGGAGGCCATTTCGTGAAACAGCTGTCCCCTTCTGTAGCATGGCCGATCCATCGATGCGGCAGTTCCGTGTTCAGGTACCGACGAACTTCTCGATGAAAATGGGGTGGAGGCCCATCCTGCTGAAAGATGAACGGAGAGTCCGATTGCATTTGAGGCATCAGCCATTGCTGCAACATGTCCAAGTGGGAATGTCCAGTGGCAGTGCTCTCGGCGAAAAGGAATGGCCTGTACAGTTCTCGACGTGACAAGGCACAAAAAACCTTTACCTTTGGGGAATCACGCTCAAATTCAGTGCATTTGTGTGGATGCTTTGTACCCCAGATTCGACAATCATGCCTGTTCACTTTCCCATTTGTGCGAAATGTAGCTTCGTTGCTAAAAATTAAGCGTTCAGCGATGCCATTGTAGCAACTGCGAACAAAACTCAAAACGCTTGTCTTTGTCTTTATCACTGAGCTTCTGCACCAGCTCCAGTTTGAATGGTTTTATAGACAGCTTCTGTCGCAGGACTTTCCACATTATCACTGGAGCCGTTTCGAGTTCACTGGATGCACGACGCACCGATTCCTTTGGACTCCTTATAAATGTCTCTCGTAAGCGCTCCACATTCACTTCACATTCATTGGGACGTTCGCTTCTCTTTGCCAGGCACAAGCAACCCGTCATAACGAATTTGTTGTGCCAGTGGTAATTGGCCTTCCTTGTTGGTGGCTTCCTACCATACTTGGTTGTAAACATCCGTTGAACAGCTGTAGCACACTTCTTTCTATCGAACTCAAATACACAGAAAGCTCGCTACGCACCTGAACTCGCCATGTTGGCTACTACTAGCGCTAACTATCGGCAAATTACCGAACTACGCTGTAGCGATAAACACGAAAAAATAACTTTCAGGGTTTCTCTTCAAAATGACATGTATGTTATCTGTAAAATGTTTGGGTCTTGTTCAATGAATAATTGAAAGTGTTCCCGGAATTAATGTGCACCCGTGGTGACTTTCAATCCTTCACTTGACGCAACTGACCGCGAGCTGCAAGGGGCCCTCAGCCGGCTGTGTTCCACCGTCCAGTGCTTGCCTGTGACGCATTATGAGGGCTATACCAACAATGTCACTGATTACCTCCTCCCGTCTTACGTTTTGTTCATGTGGCATCATTTATTATTTAGTTTTATGTAATTTTCTTTACTCCTGAAACTTGATACATGGGTATATTTTTAAGTTCATCTAAAATTACCGCTGACGCTGAGGCTATACATGCGGGCCTAGTCCTTGGCCCGAGGTTTGGAGTCTAAGCTGTGTATAGCTGTTCCTCCAAGATCCTCACGGGTTGGAATAGTGTTGCCTCTCGTTGTGGATGGTCCTTAGGTGTTGTTGGTGCTAAATCCCTGTTGCCAGTATGCAGGCATGCTGGCGCTCTAGTTTTGCGGCTATATATATTATCGCTCACCCAAGTACGTCTTAATAAATTTAAAAAAAATTAATTGCATATACATTTCCTAGTGAATTTCATGAATTTCATTTTATTACTCTAACAACTTATTTTGCTATATAGTCGATAAAAGTATTAACTAATTTATCATTAAAGTATTTCTCTCGCAGTCAGTATTACTATAGATGCTAAATAAGATATATGTAGGCGGTTGATAACTTGCACATGATTAAAGATCAAAAGCAGCCTGCCTACTGTGACCCTATTGCATGTTCTGTTAGTATTTATTTGCAGGTAGATGATAATCACGTAATAATGTCCACACTTGCATGGCTTACGTTACAATCAATATTGTATCTCAACTGCACTCCATGTTGGTGTTCACAGCAACGCCATTCACATTATGGTTCTCTCGACAGTCGGACTTGTCTGACACTGTGTTATTAGATCTGCTAGATGATGCGAAGATAATTTTTCACACATTCACTGACGATTCTACTTTCAATCATGTCAGGAAAATATACGTCTTTGTCAGCATTAATCAGGTGTATTTCATTAAAGCTGGTCGTCTTTTCATTATTTCATAGCATATTGTTTGCAAGCTGTTGTATTTGGTTTCCTTTTTACTTGATAGAGCTGATGATGGTCATTATCGACCGAAATCTATTGTCAGACGACTACTTAAACCTAACTTACCTAAGGACATCACAAACATCCATCCCGGAAGCAGGATTCGAACCTGCGACCGTAGCAGCAGCGCGGTTCCGGACTGAAGCGCATCGAACCGCTCGGCCATAGTGGCAGGCTGCCACAGATGATAGGCTTTATCCCTGAATACCGATATTCCTTTACCCCCCCACCCCACCCCCCGCCGATGAACCATTGACCTGGCCGTTGGTGGGGAGGCTTGCGTGCCTCAGCGATACAGATAGCCGTACCGTAGGTGGAACCACAACGGAGGGGTATCTGTTGAGAGGCCAGACAAACATGTGGTTCCTGAAGAGGGGCAGCAGCCTTTTCAGTAGTTTCAGGGGCAACAGTCTGGATGATTGACTGATCTGGCCTTGTAACACTAACCAAAACGGCCTTGCTGTGCTGGTACTGCGAACGGCTGAAAGCAAGGGGAAACGACCTCCGCAGCTTTTCCCAAAGGCATGCAGCTTTACTGTATGATGGCGTCCTCTTGGGTAAAATAGTTCGAAGGTAAAATAGTCCCCCATTCGTTTCTCCGGGCGGAGACTACTCAGGAGGACATCGTTATCAGGAGAAAGAAAACTGGCGTTCTAGGGGTCGGAGAGTGGAATGTCAGATCCCTTAATCGGGCAAGTAGTACAAGTTTATATGCCAACTAGCTCCGCAGATGACGAAGAGATTGATGAAATGTATCATGTGATAAATGAAATTATTCAGATAGTGAAGAGAGACGAAAATTTAATGGTCATGGGTGACTGGAATTCGATAGTAGGAAAACGAATAGAAGGAAACGTAGTAGGTGAATATCGAATGGGGCTAAGAAATGAAAGAGGAAGCCGCCGGGCAGAATTTTGCACAGAGCACAATTTAATCGTAGCTAACACTTGGTTCAAGAATCATGGAAGAAGGTTGTGTACATGGAAGAAGACTGGAGATACTGGAAGGTGTCAGATAGATTATATAATTGTAAGACAGAGATTTAGGAACCAGGTTTTAAATTGTAAGACATTTGCAGGGGCAGATGTGGAATCTGACCACAATCTATTGGTTATGAACTGTAGATTAAAACTGAAGAAACGGCAAAAAGGTGGGAATTTAAGGAGATGGGACCTGGATAAGTTGAAAGAACCAGAGCTTGTGGAGAGTTTCAGGGAGAGCATTATGGAACGATTGGCAAGAATGGGGGAAAGAAGTACAGTAGAAGAAGAATGGGTAGCTTTGAGAGGTGAGATAGTGAACGCAGCAGAGGATCAAGTAGGTAAACAGACGAGGGCTAAAAGAAATCCATAGGTAACAGAAGAAATATTGAATTTAATTGATTAAAGGAGAAAATACAAAAATGCAGTAAATGAAGCAGGCAAAAAGGAATACAAACGTCTGAAAAATGAGATCGGCAGGAAGTGCAAAATGGCTAACCAGGGATGACTAGAGGACAAATGTAAGGATGTAGAGGCATATCTCACTTGGGGTAAGATAGATACTGCCTACAGGAAAGTTAAAGAAACCTTTCGAGAAAAGAGAACCATTTGCATGAATATCAGGAGCACAGATGGAAATCCAGTTCTAAGCAAAGAAGGGAAAGCAGAAAGGTGGAAGGAGTATATAGAGGGTCTATACAAGGGCGATGTTCTTGAGGAAAATATTATGGAAATGTAACAGGAGGTAGATCAAGATGAAGAGTCTGACAGAGCACTGAAAGACCTAAGTCGAAGCAAGGCCCCGCAAGTAGACAACATTCCATCAGAACTACTGATAGCCTTGGGAGAGCCAGTCCTGACAAAACCCTACCATCTGGTGAGCAAGATGTATGAGACAGCCGAAATACCCTCTGACTTCCAAAAAGATTATAATAATTCCAATCCCAAAGAAAGCAGGTGTTGACAGATGTGAAAATTACAGAACTATCAGCTTAATAAGTCACGGGTACAAAATACTGACACGAATTCTTTAAAGAGAAATGGCAAAACTGGTAGAAGCCGACCTCGGGGAAGATCAGTTTGGATTCCGTAGAAATGTTGGAACACGTGAGGCAATACTGACCCTACGACTTATCTTAGAAAATAGATTAAGGAAAAACAAACCTACGTTTCTGGCATTTGTAGACTTAGAGAAAGCTTTTGACAATGTTGACTGGAATACTCTCTTTCAAATTGTGGAGGTGGCAGGGGTAAAATAGAGGGAGCGAAAGGCTATTTACAATTTGTACAGAAACCAGTTGGCAGTTATAAGAGTCGAGGGGCATGAAAAGGAAGCAGTGGTTGGGAAGGGAGTGAGACAGGGTTGTAGCCTATCCCCGATGTTATTGAATCTGTATATTGAGCAAGCAGTAAAGGAAACAAAAGAAAAATT
Organism: Schistocerca serialis cubense; assembly: GCF_023864345.2. NCBI lineage: Eukaryota > Metazoa > Arthropoda > Insecta > Orthoptera > Acrididae > Schistocerca > Schistocerca serialis. The sequence continues at coordinate 117,331,392 of NC_064639.1, read as the reverse complement.
CGGAGTAGGAATTAAAATCCACGGAGAAGAAATAAAAACTTTGAGATTTGCCGATGACATTGTAATTCTGTCAGAGACAGCAAAGGACTTGGAAGAGCAGTTGAACGGAATGGACAGTGTCTTGAAAGGAGGGTATAAGATGAACATCAACAAAAGCAAAACGAGGATAATGGAATGTAGTAGAATTAAATCGTGTGGTGCTGAGGGAATTAAATTAGGAAATGAGACGCTTAAAGTAGTAAATAAGTTTTGCTATTTGGGGAGCAAAATAACTCATGATAGTCGAAATAGAGAGGATATAAATGTAGACTGGCAATGGCAAGAAAAGCGTTTCTGAAGAAGAGAAATTTGTTAACATCGAGTACAGATTTTAAGTGTCAGGAAGTCGTTTCTGAAAGTATTTGTATGGAGTGTAGCCAGGTATGGAAGTGAATCGTGGACGATAAATAGTTTAGGCAAGAAGAGAATAGAAGCTTTCGAAATGTGGTGCTACAGAAGAATGCTGAAGATTAGATGGGTACCGGTACATCACATAACTAATGAGGAAGTATTGAATAGAATTGGGGAGAAGAGATATTCGTGGCACAACTTGACTAGAAGAAGGGATCACTTGGTAGGACATATTCTAAGGCATTAAGAGATCACCATTTTAGTAATGAAGGGCAGCGTGGAGGGTAAAAATTATAGAGGTAGACCAAGAGATGAATACAGTAAACAGATTCATAAGGATGTAGGTTGCAGTAGGTACTGGGGAATGAAGAAGCTTGCACAGGATAGAGTAGCATGGAAAGCTGCATCAAACCAGTCTCTGGACTGAAGACCATAACAACAGCAACCGATCTTTCAAATAAATACCTTCGAAATGCAGCTCGTGGTGTACAATAAGATGTCCTTTGATCTCTCTGGTTTTCTAGGCGCGATTGATTAACAGGGTTCTTCTGGATGCCCTACTGAGTTGTTGATTGCATTTTATGCCCAGTACTTCGACGACTGACCCTCCCACATCCTTCAGGTGCTGCGAGATGTGCTCTTACGTGTACTCGTTGCCTGGATCCCAACCAGACTGAGGTCTGCTATTGGTATCACGCTGCTGTTTACAGCCGAGTTCCATTTACAAACGTGGACTACGCACTTTGATCCTTTTTTTTTCCAAAGCTCGCACGAGATTTTAATGAGTCCCAGTGTTATTTAGATTGAAACCGCTGTCCTTGTTCATTAGATTGTCTGACGTCTTTAATGCGACAGACTCTGTAATTATACTGTTCCAGAAACTTGGCGTTTGGGCTACGATGCAGGTTTCATCATCTCTCATACCATCTTCATATTCGAGGCAGTCCTCGGCGTCAGCTACTTTTCTTGGTTGTTTTATTTGGGTATGTCGATTTAGTCTGTTTGTAAAATATCGATATATCGTAGCTTTTTCCGACTGTTGTAGAACGCTATCTGCTATTTGTCCACCCATATTGCGATATATCTATATCGAGATGGCAATATCGAGAGCCGATATTTTTATTTCATATTTTTTCACAATTTTCGGTACATATTTGAAGGTGTTCTTTGAAAATTGTGGTAGAACATAATTTTACTGTCACTGTGTGAAGGAGCTTTACTACTGTTTGCGCTTTCATCACATCCAGTCTCTCTCTTTGTGTGAAGCAACTAAATGTGACGCGAAAAGATGAACGAAACTGTAAAATGACAAGACTGGTCTTTGCGGTGGACGGAGACGTGTGAGGAAAAATGCTGACGTAGTCAGTGCTTGGCGCTACAAACACAAAGTACAACGGTTAGTCCAATCATGCAGTTTTGACAACACAACTGCTAGGTCGCAGGCGTCGCAGAAGTCGACATTAAGTGTTCCGGAGAAATGCAGTCTGTGACGAAACCGAGAGAAACACGCATCGGACAGCTTTTATTGTGCCACTCACATGCAGTTGCCATTGTCAGCAAAGTTGTCATTGCCAATCGTGAACGTGCATCGTTTACATTTCGTTTCTTGCTCTAAGGGAGACAGGCAGGCTGCTAGTTTGTTGATGTTCAAAATACCTCACAACAAATCAATACTTTAATATACAGCTCCAAATCCGGCAGTATTTTTACAACGTGAAGGCTATATTTTTTAAGGCATGGTACGTCGATATGTTTTCGTCGATATTTCTATGTATTTTTTTGGATATATAACGAGCAGATAACGGTTTTTAAATATCGATATACCGGATTTACGATATTCTTAAAAATATCAACCGTCCTGATGTTGACTATTCTGTTAGTCTGACGCACGTAAGGTGTGCCACATTCGCGTCGAATGCGATACACAGCCTGCTTTCGAAGACTTCTTTATTGGTAGACCCCCACGAACACATGTTATTCAGTGTACCTCGTTTCCTTAAGATGAAAAGTAGTCTTTGTAGTGTTAAATGCGACCTAGGAATTAGAAAATTGGGTGTGTGTCCTGTCTATTTCACGCGATTGTGGTATTTGTTACGTGGGGCAGACTGTCAGAACGAATATAATCACGTAATGGAATATGCTGGGACCACTATCGTAGAGCAAACGCCAAGTTTCTGTGACAGAATAATTAAGGAGACCATCGAATCACAGGCGTCAAACAACGTAATGAACACAGACGGCGGTTTCAGTTTAAATAACGCTAGGCGTCCAGGACTCAACTCGTTAAAATCTCATTGGCCATCACGTTCACGAGCGCAGGAGGACGCTGAAAGAATCTGCGTTTCACCGGTATGTCAGGACGAGCACTGAAACACAAAAGAGCACCGAAGCGCGCAGTGGACGTCGGGAATCGAACCAGGCTACAAATAGAGGCATGAGACCAGCAGTACAGATACCCAGGCCATAACATTCACATACAAAACTATCCCTAATGCTGCTTCACTATCCCTCAACGGGTCACCAATACCCCGGAGAACCAATGTCAAATGCTAAGGAATTGTTTTAGACTCAAGACTGACAACTCAAAAGCGTGTCGGGCACATTTGCTACCGGGGCCAGGGTCTCCTTTACCAGCTCTGCCCAGTCATCAAGGGGGCTGGACTTCAGATCCATCTGTTTAATGCCTTGATTCAACCTGTAATCCCGTACAGATAAGAAATATGGGCCACCACCACTGATACGCGCATGAAAATAGTGCAAGCCATACAGAACTGATTCCTCAGAATAGCCGTCAACGTGCCCCGCTTCCTAACACAGACATCTACACAGCACACAATGTCACAAAGATCACACATATCATCCAGCAACAAGCACAACCCTTTTATACAAGAACGCAAACCTCCCCCCCATCCTCTCATTGAATCCCTGGGAAATATACCCCCCGGCCCTCGAACCAAATTCCCATGAATGATCGTCGATGGCCATTTCAACATCTGACACTAAATCTCACCTGTAAACCACCTCCTTCCAACGAGCTCGTGTCCCACCACCCATAAAAGGAAATATCACACCCAAGGAAAGACAACTCGAGTCCCGGGCCTTGAAAGGGGACCAGTACCCATCAGAACCCCCCCCCCCTCCCCCCCAGCAATACAGCTCACAGTCTGATTGGAGGCCACATAGCGAGTACACGCGATAGCATGACTAGCAGCTATTGGCAAAGACGGCTGGGTCAGTCGTCTAAATACTGTGCATAAAATGAAAGAAACAACTTGGCAGGGCAACTGTAAGTACACTATTAATTAATTAATTATGAGAATTAAAGGACTTTGTACAGGGTTATTACAAATGATTGAAGCGATTTCACAGCTCTACAATAACTTTATTATTTGAGATATTTTCACAATGCTTTGCACACACATACAAAAACTCAAAAAGTTTTTTTAGGCATTCACAAATGTTCGATATGTGCCCCTTTAGTGATTCGGCAGACATCAAGCCGATAATCAAGTTCCTCCCACACTCGGCGCAGCATGTCCCCATCAATGAGTTCGAAAGCATCGTTGATGCGAGCTCGCAGTTCTGGCACGTTTCTTGGTAGAGGAGGTTTAAACACTGAATCTTTCTCATAACCCCACAGAAAGAAATCGCATGGGGTTAAGTCGGGAGAGCGTGGAGTCCATGACATGAATTGCTGATCATGATCTCCACCACGACCGATCCATCGGTTTTCCAATCTCCTGTTTAAGAAATGCCGAACATCATGATGGAAGTGCAGTGGAGCACCATCCTGTTGAAAGATGAAGTCGGCGCTGTCGGTCTCCAGTTGTGGCATGAGCCAATTTTCCAGTATGTCCAGATACACGTGTCCTGTAACGTTTTTTTTGCAGAAGAAAAAGGGGCCGTAAACTTTAAACCGCGAGATTGCACAAAACACGTTAACTTTTGGTGAATTGCGAATTTGCTGCACGAATGCGTGAGGATTTTCTACCGCCCAGATTCGCACATTGTGTCTGTTCACTTCACCATTAAGAAAAAATGTTGCTTCATCACTGAAAACAAGTTTCGCACTGAACGCATCCTCTTCCATGAGCTGTTGCAACCGCACCGAAAATTCAAAGTGTTTGACTTTGTCATCGGGTGTCAGGGCTTGTAGCAATTGTAAACGGTAAGGCTTCTGCTTTAGCCTTTTCCGTAAGATTTTCCAAACCACCGGCTGTGGTACGTTTAGCTCCCTGCTTGCTTTATTCGTCGACTTCCGCGGGCTACGCGTGAAACTTGCCCGCACGCGTTCAACCGTTTCTTCGCTCACTGCAGGCCGACCCGTTGATTTCCCCTTACAGAGGCATCCAGAAGCTTTAAACTGCGCATACCATCGCCGAATGGAGTTAGGAGTTGGTGGATCTTTGTTGAACTTCGTCCTGAAGTGTCGTTGCACTGTTATGATTGACTGATGCGAGTGCGTTTCAAGCACGACATACGCTTTCTCGGCTCCTCTCGCCATTTTGTCTCACTGCGCTCTCGAGCGCTCTGGCGGCAGAAACCTGAAGTGCGACTTCAGCCGAACAAAACTTTATGAGTTTTTCTACGTATCTGTAGTGTGTCGTGACCAATGTCAATGAATGGAGCTACAGTGAATTTATGAAATCGCTTCAATCATTTGTAATAGCCCTGTACATTTAGAAGGTGTTTATTTGCCACACTGCTATTCGGGCATGCAGACCATCACTGGAGGCGTATATTTACACGTCTATGTCTGTCAAGTTTACGGTCTCTGCGCTGGTTAAAAATGGTGTGGATCTCTGCGGTACACTGATAGTCGTCTGTGCGCCTTATAACTGTGAAACAGTAAATAGTCACACTTCCTGGTCTGTCGCAGACTACTGTCCCTCAAAAAGAATATGAAACTAGTAGTCAGGATACTCTTGGTTCTGGTCTCCTACTGCCTCAGAGACCAGACCTAGATTTAGGTGTGCCAGTACAAGAAAACATGGACCAGGTGGTCAGGGCAAAGGTGTCATGCTACTGGTCTCTTGTTACCTCTGAGACAATATCTTCATTCAGGCATTTCATATGTCTAAAGGACAATAAATCACCTATGATTCAAAATCCTAGAAGAGCTGTAACATGTGGATGAAAATGCCTAACGATGCCTTGTGATTGTAGCAGAAAATGTGACAGTGTCATCACATACATCGCTTTGCCGTACTTGCTTTTCAGGGCTTTTTCACTCTTCAGATGTTTGCCTGTATTGTCATTCGGCAGTTTTCACCATGATGACAGTCTTCCCCTAGACCTCACTTTCACGTCGTTGAATTTACTCCTGCTCCCAACGTTAATTTCGTCCTTCCACGCTGCCTACTTCCTGGCGGCGACCATTCCAGGACTGCTTTTGAGCACCGTTCTTGGCGCCTTACAATGTAAAAACCCGAGCTAGTCGAAGGGTCCTGCAGATAATGCTTCTAAGTATCTCAACTGGGGAACGATTCAGCGACCTTGCTGCCCAACGGAGGGTTTGGCAAGCACGAAAACGGGCATTATCTTGCTGAAATGTACGCCCGGGATGACTTTCCATGAAAGGCAACAAAACAGGGCATCTGATATCGAGGACATACTGATGATAATAATTGGCAACCAATGCTGTACAATCGCAATAAAGACATGAGATTTTCAATTGACTCTTTTATTAGAACATGTTACGCGTTTCGGGATTACACCCATCTTTAGACATCTGTTACAAAAAAATACAAAACATAAGTGAACAGCACACTCAACATGTCTCAACGTTACAGAAAATGAGATCATGTCATATGAGTTACATACCACAAACTTCGACTCCTTCCTAACCAACCAGGCGCACAGCCTTGACAACTCAAAGAAAGTGTCCAATAACATATAACTGCGATACAAGCAGTGTTGAAGCAGAGCGTATACTGACGCTAAACAAGTCAACTGGCAGCGAAGCGCCCTCATAAGGGGGGCGCTGCATGGTCATGTGCTCCGTGCGTTCACATGTAATTTAATAATGATATTCTCAGCACATAACATCTAACAGGGTGTAATTACGACTAGCAACCGGAATGGTACTTCCATACACGTTAACACTAAAGGATTTAATTTTTTTTAAACTTCAAAATTTTTAGATTGCCATACTATACCTATAGCCAGTAATGGCACCAAGCACAACTCTAACCATATGTCAATATAAAATAAATAATAAGGGGGGGGGGGGGAGTTCCTTTATGAATAAACCTTTCAACCTCCCAAATCTCTAAAAGAAGACCACCAAATTAAGTATAACCGAATTTATCCATCATAAACTAAAACCCTGTGGTCATCTCGCGTACCCAAACGTCTAGGCGCCATCTGTTAAGGCCGCGCGGGATTAGCCGAGCGGTCTCAGGCGCTGCAGTCATGGACTGTGTGGCTGGTGTCGGCGGAGGTTCGAGTCCTCCCTCGCGCATGGGTGTGTGTGTTTGTCCTTAAGCATAATTTAGTTTAAGTAGTGTGTAAGCTTAGGGACTGATGACCTTAGTAGTTAAGTCCCGTAAGATTCCACACACATCTGAACATTTTGAACATCTGTTAAAGCCAACGGCAACCACGTCGACGGCAGCCATCCGCCAAGTGATATTCATGGACCATGATTGCCTAAGCAGAAGCCTTCAAACAACAACATTACATCCATCTACCACAAGGAAAAAAGTTTAATGGTGAAGGGAAGAACATTTTCATGTTGTTGTTGTTGTGGTCTTCAGTCCTGAGACTGGTTTGATGCAGCTCTCCATGCTACTCTATCCTGTGCAAGCTTTTTCATCTCCCAGTACCTACTGCAACCTACATCTTTCTGAATCTGCTTAGTGTATTCATCTATTGGTCTCCCCCTACGATTTTTACCCTCCACGCTGCCCTCCAATACTAGATTGGTGATCCCTTGGTGCCTCAGAACATGTCCTACCAACCGATCCCTTCTTCTGGTCAAGTTGTGCCACAAATTTCTCTTCTCCCCAATTCTATTCAATACCTCCTCATTAGTTATGTGATCTACCCATCTAATCTTCAGCATTCTTCTGTAGCACCACATTTCGAAAGCTTCTATTCTCTTCTTGTCCAAACTATTTATCGTCCATGTTTCACTTCCATACATGGCTACACTCCATACGAATACTTTCAGAAATGACTTCCTGACACTTAAATCAATACTGGATGTTAACAAATTTCTCTTCTTCAGAAACGCTTTCCTTGCCATTGCCAGCCTACATTTTATATCCTCTCTACTTCGACCATCATCAGTTATTTTACTCCCCAAATAGCAAAACTCCTTTACTACTTTAAGTGCCTCATTTCCTAATCTAATTCCCTTAGCATCACCCGACTTAATTAGACGACTACATTCCATTATCCTTGTTTTGCTTTTGTTGATGTTCATCTTATATCCTCCTTTCAAGACACTGTCCATTCCATTCAACTGCTCTTCCAAGTCCTTTGCTGTCTCTGACAGAATTACAATGTCATCGGCAAACCTCAAAGTTTTTATTTCTTCTCCATGAATTTTAATAGCTACTCCGAATTTTTCTTTTGTTTCCTTTACTGCTTGCTCAATATACAGATTGAACAACATCGGGGACAGGCTACAACCCTGTCTTACTCCCTTCCCAACCACTGCTTCCCTTTCATGTCCCTCGACTCTTATAACTGCAATCTGGTTTCTGTACAAATTGTAAATAGCCTTTCGCTCCCTGTATTTTACCCCTGCCACCTTTAGAATTTGAAAGAGAGTATTCCAGTCAACATTGTCAAAAGCTTTCTCTAAGTCTACAAATGCTAGAAACGTAGGTTTGCCTTTCCTTAATCTTTCTTCTAAGATAAGTCGTAAGGTCAGTACTGCCTCACGTGTTCCAGTGTTTCTACGGAATCCAAACTGATCTTCCCCGAGGTTGGCTTCTACTAGTTTTTCCATTCGTCTGTAAAGAATTCGTGTTAGTATTTTGCAGCTGTGGCTTATTAAACTGATTGTTCGGTAATTTTCACATCTGTCAACACCTGCTTTCTTTGGGATTGGAATTATTATATTCTTCTTGAAGTCTGAGGGTATTTTACCTGTTTCATACACCTTGCTCACCAGATGGTAGAGTTTTGTCAGGACTGGCTCTCCCAAGGCCGTCAGTAGTTCCAATGGAATATTGTCTACTCCGGGGGCCTTGTTTCGACTCAGGTCTTTCAGTGCTCTGTCAAACTCTTCACGCAGTATCGTATCTCATTTTCATACAATGCTAAAACACACACGTGGGTTATACGTCATACATTCCCTGTATAAACTAGCGGCACGACGAGTCCTACCTATGCTATCCGGATACTGGAGAGCTCTAGGTTTTTTTTTTTTCTTTTAAATCAATCTAATAAAACATTGTGTCACCAAGGACCACCCAAAGGGCACGATGGTGAACAATTCCGTATATGCAAACCTATCTACCCATCTAACTTTCCCCATATGACGTTAAACTAGCCAACCACTTAGCAAGAAACCTAGCCTACCATAACGGTACTCGCACAGAACATCGCCAGCTCCTATAAAATACACTATCGTATGTTCTTATGACGGATTGACAGACACCAAACTCAAAATGGTATCCGTTCAATCAAGCCAAAAGCAAGTTGATCCCACCGGAGGCCTCTTCATTAAAGACGTGCTGTATAAGCTCATAGATCTGCAGATCTTCAAGTTTGTAATCCCGAAACGCGCAACATGTTCTACGAGTAATAAATGAGTCAATTGAACATCTCATGACTTTATTGCGATTTTACCGCATTGGTTGCCACTTATTAACATGAAAATGATCGCAGGCCTCAGACGAGATTTTTTGCCCTATATATCTCACAAACTGATGTACTGTAAGAGTGCCGTGGATGACAAGCAAAGAGGTCCTCCTATGAAAGAAAATGGCACCCTTGATCGTAACTCCTCGTTAACGCGGCGTGTAGCGAGCGGCAGTCAGATTGGTAATCCACCGCTGTCCGTGGCGCAGCCGGACACGTCTTAGGGCTGGAACCTCGTTGAATGGGGTAGAATTGTCTTCATTGGTGATTCTCGCTTCGAAATGAGCCCCGGACAATGGTGGTATAGAAGCCTGGCTGTCGCCCACCATACAGCCTGACAGGACGCCAACTGAACAGGATTTGGCACGACATCCCTCAGGAGGACACCAAACAACTCTGTCCATCAATGGCAAGCTGAATAACTGCTTGCATAAGGGGCAGAGGTGGGCCAATGCGTTATTGACTTGCTAAATTTGTGAAGTTTTTTCTCTTGAATAAATCAAGCAACTTCTCTGAAATTGTAATCGTTTCTTTGTCTGTGCATGTACATCACATCCATGCAACGGATAATTCCTGCACAGTGCGCCGTTTCTTTTTGTTTTATTTCCCACTATGTGGTCTGCAGTAGCATGAAAATTATCGGCGTGATATCGTGCACTGCAGTGCTTTGTGCTGGAGTGCAAATGGCGCTGGAGATGGGGGGCGCTTACGTAACGCGCAGCGCGTCCAGTGGCCCCCTGGGCCGCCGCCCACGCCCGCTCTCAGGATATGAGCGCCGCCCACGCTGACGTCACGTGCGCCAAGCCACCCGCCGAGCAGACCAGACCAGCTGCAGCCGCAACGCACACAACGGCTCACGTGTTTAGAGGTCAGTATCAGGCAGTGCGTCACGAGCAGCACAGAAAGGTTTTAGTTACCAACTGACGTATTAAAAAGAAAGAACAATTTATTTTCCAGTATGCATCTATATATTTGTACTACACAAATCTCCGTGTACGAGGTCCGTTCAGAAAATAACGGAACTTTTTTTTTGATAGAATTTTATTTATCCGTCCACATCAGTCTCGTCTAAATGCACATCTACGTCTAAATACTCTGCAACCCACCACGCGGTACATAGCAGAAGATACCTTATACACTATCGTGCTAAACATAAGGACGAAAGTATTTTGCGCGTGACTTGTCACTGCAAGTACCGTAGCTCCATGAAACTTGGACCATACGTAGAAAGAGTGAAGAAAGTAACTCGACAAAAAAACAAAAAAACAAAAAAAAAAAAAAAAAAACGAAAAGAGACGAGGAGACGAGAAAGTAAAACACTTTCATTCAATGACAATAATTACTACTATATGTATGGTGATACCTTACATACACTGAAGAGCGGAAGTAATTGGTACACCTGCCTGATATCGTGTAGGTCTCCTGCGTGCATGCAGAAGTGCCGCAAAACGACTTGGAATGGATTCGACTAAAGTCTGAAGTAGTGCTGGAGGGAATTGACACCATGAACCCTGCAGGGCTGTCCATAAATCCGTAGAGTACGAGGGGGTGGAGATCTCTTCTGAACACCACGTTGCAAGGCATCCAAGATATGCTCGACAATGTTCATGTCTGGGGAGTTTGGTGGCCAGCGGAAGTGTTTAAAATCAGAAAAGTGTTTCTGGAGCCACTCTGTAGCAATTATGGACGTGTGGTGTGTCGCATTATCCTGCTGGAACTGTCCAAGTTCGTGGGAATGCACAATGGACACGAATGGATGCAGGTGATCAGACAGGATGCTTACGTATGTTACCTGCCAGAGTCGTATCTAGATTTATCACCGGTCCCATATCACTCCAACTTCACAGTCCCAACACCATGACGGAGCCTCCACCAGTTTCAACAGTCCCCTGCTGACATGCAGGGCTCATGGATTGATGTGATTGTCTCCATACCTGTACACGTCCATCCGCTCGATACAATTTGAAAAGGGACTCGTCCGACCAGGCAACAACAGTCCAATGTCGGTGTTGACGGGCCAAGACTAGGCGTAAAGCATCCAGCGGTCATCAACGGTACACGAGATGGCGTTCGACTGCGAAATCCCATATCGATGATGTTTCATTGAATGGCATGCACGCTGACACTTGTTGATGGCCCAGCATTGAAATCTGCAGTCATTTGCGGAAGGTTGCATTTGTGTCGCGTTGAACGATTCTCTTCAGTCGTCGTTGGTCCAGTTCTTGAGGGATCTTTTTCCGGCCGCAGCGTGTAAGTAGACTGTTTAGGTTTTTTTTATTGGTAATGCCACGTAGCGCTCTGTATGAAAATCACTGGCTGTGCTGTGTGCAGTCTGTGGCTGGTTTGCATTGTTGTTTGGTATTGTAGTATTGGACATCTCGATGTTAACAGCGCGTAGCGTTGCGCAGTTGGAGGTGAGCCGCCAGCAGTGGTGGATGTGGGGAGTGAGATGGCGGAGTTTTGAGAGCGGATGATCTGGACAGAGACAGTATATTTGTAAGACTGGATGTCATGAACTGATATATATACAGGGTGAGTCACCTAACGTTACCGCTGGATATATTTCGTAAACCACATCAAATACTGACGAATCGATTCCACAGACCGAACGTGAGGAGAGGGGCTAGTGTAATTGGTTACTACAAACCATACAAAAATGCACGGAAGTATGTTTTTTAACACAAACCTACATTTCTTTAAATGGAACCCCGTTAGTTTTGATAGCACATCTGAACATATAAACAAATATGTAATCCGTGCCGTTTGTTGCATTGTTAAATGTTAATTACAGCCGGATATATTGTAACCTAAAGTTGACGCTTGAGTACCACTCCTCCGCTGTTCGATCGTGTGTATCAGAGAGCACCGAATTACGTAGGGATCCAAAGGGAACGGTGATGGACCTCAGGTACAGAAGAGACTGGAACAGCACATTACGTCCACATGCTAACACCTTTTTATTGGTCTTTTTCACTGACGCACATGTACATTACCATGAGGTGTGAGGTACACGTACACACGTGGTTTCCGTTTTCAATTACGGAGTGGAATAGAGTGTGTCCCGACATGTCAGGCCAATATATGTTCAATGTGGTGGCCATCATTTGCTGCACACAATTGCAGTCTCTGGCGTAATGAATGTCGTACACGCCGCAGTACATCTGGTAGGCACATCACGGTACACATTCTCCTTTAACGTACCCCACAGAAAGAAGTCCAGAGGTGTAAGATCAGGAGAACGGGCTGGCCAATTTATGCGTCCTCCACGTCCTATGAAACGCCCGTCGAACATCCTGCCAAGGGTCAGCCTAGTGTTAATTGCGGAATGTGCAGGTGCACCATCATGCTGATACCACATACGTCGACGCGTTTCTAGTGGGACATTTTCGAATGACGTTGGCAGATCATTCTGTAGAAACGCGATGTATGTGGCAGCTGTTTGGGCCCCTGCAATGAAGTGAGGACCAATGAGGTGGTCGCCAATGATTCCGCACCATACATTTACAGTCCACGGTCGCTGTCGCTCTACCTGTCTGAGCCAGCGAGGATTGTCCACGGACCAGTAATGCATGTTCCGTAGATTCACTTCCCCGTGGTTTGTGAAACTAGCTTCATCGGTAAACAGGTAGAACTGCAACGCATTCTCTGTTAATGCCCATTGACAGATTTGCACTCGATGATTAAAGTCATCACCATGTAATTGCTGATGTAGCGACACACGAAACGGGTGAAAGCGGTGACGATGCAGTATGCGCATGACACTACTTTGACTCAGTCCACCGGCTCTTGCAATGTCCCGTGTACTCATGTGTGGGTTCATTGCAACAGCAGCTAACACACCAACTGCACCCGCTTCTCCTGTGACGGGCCTGTTACGGACCCGTTTGCGTGCTACGAGCATATCTGTTGCATACAGTTGGCGGTAGATGTTTTGCAATGTGCGGCACGTTGGATGCTCTCTGTCCGGGTACCGTTCTGCATACACCCTGCAGGCTTCAGCTGAATTTCGTCGACACTCGCCATAGATGAGTATCATCTCCGCCTTTTCAGAGTTCGAATAAACCATGCTCACAGTTCCTACAACACTACACTATCACAGACGTCTGGTAACACGGTGTACTACAGTTGGTCTGCGTGCGGAGATGAATGCAGAATAACAATAGCAGCAAGCGCTACCTGCGGACATTGCGACAGCTAGACCAAACCACAACAGTGCACTACAGCCACACTCGTAAACACCGTCGTCATCGTAAACATGTCCCTGCAGATGCTGCTCGCAGACCGTGGCCCGTGTTTGTTACAACACGCAACTAAACGTCGGAGGTTTCAAGCGTCAACTTTAGGTTACAATATCTCCGGATGTAATTAACAGCCGGCCGGAGTGGCCGTGCGGTTCTAGGCGCTACAGTCTGGAGCCGAGCGACCGCTACGGTCGCAGGTTCGAATCCTGCCTCGGGCATGGATGTGTGTGATGTCCTTAGGTTAGTTAGGTTTAATTAGTTCAAAGTTCTAGGTGACTGATGCCCTCAGAAGTTAAGTCGCATAGTGCTCAGAGCTATTTGAACCATTTGTAATTAACATTTTACAATGCAACAAACGGCACTGATTACGTATTTGTTTATATGTTCAGATGTGCTAACAAAACTAACGTGGTTCCATTTAAAAAAACGTAGGTTTGCGTTAAAAAAAATTTCCGTGCATTTTTATATGGTTTGTATAAACAATTACACTAGCCCCTCTCCTCACGTTCGGTCTGTGGAATCGGTTCGTCAGTATTTGATGTGGTTTACGAAATATATCAAGCGGTAACGTTAGGTGACTCACCCTGTATATTATGACTTTTGAACACTATTAAGGTAAATACATTGTTTGTTCTCTATCAAAATCTTTCGTTTGCTAACTATGCCTATCAGTAGTTAGTGCCTTTAGTAGTTAGAATCTTTTATTTAGCTGGCAGTATTGGCGCTCGCTATATTGCAGTAGTTCGAGTAACGAAGATTTTTGTGAGGTAAGAATTCATGAAAGGTATAGGTTATTGTTAGTCAGGGTCATTCTTTTGTAGGGATTACTTAAAGTCAGATTGCATTTCGCAAAAAATATTGTGTGTCACTTTAGTGAAATGTCCAAGGACGTTCAGTTTTGCTCAGCTGTTTGAAAATCAAATAACGTAGGGGTTTATCAGCTCAGTAATTCATTAATTTTTCTAAGGGGACGTTACATATGTCGACCCTTAGCCGTGGATACCGCACTGGAATCTTCTGATTTTTTCTTGTAGTTTGTGTAATTAGAGTAGCTATTGTTTAATCCTAGTGCGTAATTATAGAGAGAATGTCCTTTGTAATTGTAGTTTTTTATTGTTGTACAGCAAAATAGTTGTGGCATGCATGTAGATTTGCACCAAGTATTTCGCAACTGCGCTTGCAATTAACGAGATATTATTTTCAATATTATGTTAATGTGTTTTCTTATTTTGCTCTTCAAATTGTGCTTTTCTGAGTTGTCCTGTGAAATATTGTGACAATAATGGCGTGTGAAAAACGTAATACTAGGCTCCAAAGTAAACTGAGAAATGACAGTGAAGACGAAAGCAGTGTGTTAGCGCCACCGTGTAATGAATTAACTAATGTTCAAACTAGTAATTTGGTCTGTGGAACAATCGGGTCTACTGCCGGATGTTTGTGTCGCTCTGGCACAATATTTCGGCCACGTAACTCGTTGCCTTCTTCAGGTGCTACCTGAGACTGCCGTGGGATCGAGGATCTTGTTCAGTATTTATGCCCAGAGGGCGCTGGGTGCTCTCTTGCAGTCCGCACCCTCCTGGCGCTGCTTGTGATGTGTTGTCTCTTCCCCGGTGTTCCCTCGGACGTCCGCGCCCGACTTGGGCGCCTCTGTGGCAGCTCTCTGAGGCCTGTCCTGTGTCGGGCGTTCCGTTCGCGGTCCGCGCCCGCCAGGTGCTGCTCCTGAGGTTTTTACCCCTCCCTGATGCTCCCACGGACGTCCGCGCCCGCCTAATCCACCATCTGCAGTTGTGGCAGCTGTCTGAAGCCCGTCTCGCGTCGGGGACTCTGTTCGCGGTCCGCACCCGCCTGGCGCTGCTTGTAAGTTGTTGTTTCTTCCCCAGTGCTCCCTCGGACGTCCGCGCCCGACTTGGTCTCCATCTGTGGCAGCTCTCTGAGGCCTGTCCTTTGTTGGGCGCTCCATTCGCGGTCCGCGCCCGCCTGGCGCTGATCCTGCGGTGTTGGCTCTTCCCTGGTGCTCCGACGGTCGTCCGTGCTCGGCTCGTCCATCATCTGCGGTCGTGGCAGCTGTCAGAGGCCCGTCCTGCGTCGGGAGTTGCGTTCGCGGTCCGCACCCGCCTGGCGCTACTCCTGCAGTGTTACTACTTCTTCAGGAGTTTGTTGCTTCATTTCGTTGAGCCCTGATAAGCTCCAGAGCCGGTCGCCACGCCGAGCTGAGCTGGTAACCGCTGTCTCGGTTTATTAGGTTGTCTGTGACCTCGATCTCGATGGCCTCCTTTATGACACTGTCTCAAAATCTTGGCGTCTGTGTCACAATTTTGGTGTTGTTATAGTCCATTGAGTGGCCGAGCTCCAGACAGTGCTCTGCTATGGCAGATTTTGTTGCCTGTCCGAGTCTGGTGTGCCTCTGGTGTTCTTTGCACCTGACGTCCATCATCCTGGTTGTCTGGCCAATGTATGACTTTCCACACTGGCACGGGATGTTGTAAATGCCTGGTTTACGTAGCCCCAGGTCGTCCTTCACACTCCCTAGTATGGTCCCAATTTTGGAGGGTGGACAGAAGATACTCTGTATATCATATTTCGAAAGAATTCTACTGATCTTTGCAGAAATAGGTCCAGCATATGGCAGGTATGCCACCTTCTTCGCCTCGTTTGGCTCCTCCTTTGGTTGACTGGTAGTACGAAGTGCCCTTTGGATGTCTGTGGAGGAGTATCCATTTCTGCTGAACACCAGCTGTAGATGTTCTATCTCTGTGGCCAGACTTTCCATATCTGACAGAGCTCGAGCCCTTTGAACTAATGTCTCCAAGACTCCATTCTTCTGTGCTGGCTGGTGGCAGCTACTGGCTTGAAGGTATAAGTCAGTGTGAGTGGGCTTACGATACACACTGTGCCCCAAAGTGCCATCTGCCTTCCTCTTGCCAAAGACATCCAGGAATGAGAGTTGTCCATCCTTCCCTAGCTCCATAGTAAATTTTATACTTGGGTAGCGTGAATTCAGATGTTCCAAAAAGTCATCTAGTTTCTCCCTACCATGGGCCAATGACAAAAGTGTCATCAACATACCTAAGAAAGCACTTGGGTTGGTAAGTGGCTGATGCAAGTGCCTCCTCTTCGTACCTTTCCATCAAAAGGTTAGCTACCACAGGTGATAAAGGGCTGCCCCTTTGCACACTCCTTCCGTTTGCTCATAAAATTGACCCCCATAAATAAAATATGTTGAGGTCAGTACATGCTTGAACAGGTCGAGCAGGGCACCATCGCATTTCTCTCCATTGATATTGAGTGAATCGGTGAGTGGCACTCGTGTGAAGAGCGACACCATATCGAAACTGACCATGATATCAGAGTCCACGATGTGTAGCTGCCTTAGCCGTTGTAGGAAATCCTCCGAGCTCCGAATGTGGTGTGCACATTTGTCCACACATGGTGCCAATATCTTCTTCAGGTATTGTGCAGTGAGGTATGTCGCTGCACCGATGTTACTGACAATAGGTCGAAGTGGGACCCCCTCCTTGTGGACCCTGGGGAGTCCATAGAGTCTGGTTGGTACAGGTGCTTTGGGATAAAGGTTCTTTTGTTCTGGTAGACCTGTCTCCTTCAGCAACGTCCGGGTCTTCTTGTTAGTGGGGTCACCATCTAGTGGTTTGAAAGTGGGCGCGGACCACGAACGGAATGCCACATGCGGGTCCGGCCCCAGACAACTGCCACGACCACAGATGGTGGACGAGCCGGGCGCGGACGTCCGTGGGAGCACCAGGGAGGGGTAAAAACCTCAGGAGCAGCACCTGGCGGGCGCGGACCGCGAACGGAACGCCCGACACAGGACAGGCCTCAGAGAGCTACCACAGACGGCGCCCAAGTCGGGCGCGGACGTCCGAGGCAACACCAAGGAAGAGACAACACATTACAAGCAGCGCCAGGCGGGCGCGGACGGCAAAGAGAGCACCCAGCACATAAATACTGAACAAGATCCTCCAACACGGCAGTCTCAGGTAGCACCTGAAGAAGGCAACGAGTTACGTGCCCAAAATATTGTGCCAGAGCGACACAAGCATCCGGCAGTAGACCCGATTGTTCCACATGTCAAGATCTCGCCAGGAAAGCCTGAAGAGTTACATAGTAATTTGGTAATTGTAGATAGGGAAATGGAGCGGGCTGCAAATAATGGTGTAGACAGTGAAACAATTAGTGAACAGGGAAGCATTATCGATCGATCGGTCGGCAACAGTTCGCCTCAGGAATCTGAAATGACAGGACACAATCTTCCAAATACTGGAGATTCAGGTTTTGTGTCCTCACCGTTTTCTGAAATAAGTCAAGACACATTTTCTGCTTTTCAAAATGTGAATGTTGCTGGTGCAAATGCACTGCCGAAAAGCATAGAGGAACAGATCGCATGCACTAATACATTATTATTGCAATTAATGCAACAAATGAAACAAAATCAGAGACAAACACAGCAACAGTTAGATACAGTGGAACAAACTCTTCAATAGTTAGACACAATGGAACAAAATCTTCAAGAGTTAGACACAGTGGAACAACACCAGAGACAAACACAGTAACAATTAGACGCAATGGAACAAAATCAAAAACAGTCGCAACAACAGCTTCAAATGTTATACACCATGCTTGAAATAACACGTGAAGGTTTAACTGCTGAGTTACTTAAAATCGAATCGAAATGTCAAAAAGTCTGTAATGACGTAAAAACACAAATTTGTGAGCATTTCCAACCTATTTTTTCGCGTCATGAAAATGCATTACAGAATCACGAAGCAACCATAAATGAACTGCAAACTATTGTTCATGAAAATCACGACACCTTGCAAGCTAAAATTGACTCAGTTGCATCTACCGATTCGGTTACGCAGCTTGCAAAAACTCAGGAAAACTTAAAGGACACAGTAGATAAGATTTCAACACAAATGGACACTCTGAAACTTGGTTCAGAAAAACACACTGAGGAAATCGGTTCACTATTGGAGAAAGTAGCCGAACTTTCGGATCAGTTCACTAACTTATCTACAAAGGTGGATGATGATATGAATGACGCAAGACCCGTAGCCTTCACTGACACAGAAGAGTATGAACAAATCAGAAAATTCAAACAAAATCAAATCAATACACAGTACAAAAGAGAAATCCGGGAAGTACAAGATCAGTTGACACAGGAAATACAAGAATTACATATTTCAGTGGAGACTCGCGCCCCAACACGGGAAGAGGGACTTAGAAATACGGAAAAGCCACAAAATAGTAACACAGGGTATTTCGGAAATTATGAAAGAAATTGGCAAGATGCACTGAATTTTGAGATGGAACGGCCGAAACGACGTAACAATGACCGACACGCGACTCGCCGACATGATGGTTTTGACTGTAAGCTGTTTATTACTACACGTAAATTCAAAACATTTAAGAATTCTGGCAACGACATTCATCCACAAGCATGGCTTCATCAATTCTCTCATTGTTTTCCTCCCAACTGGTCATTGGAGCACAGGTTAGAATTTATGTGTGGCTACTTAGAGAATGAACCAGCTGTAAGAATGCCATCGGTCATTCACGATTGTCACAGTGAAGGAGAATTTTATCATGCCTTCCTCTCAGCATATTGGTCTCATGCTACACAAGACCGAGTAAAACATAGCATCATAATGATGAAACATTACGAACAATCGGAATTTTCAAGTCTTGTCAAATATTTTGAAGACATGTTACGTAAGAATCAGTATGTTTCAAACCCATACAGCCCCTCAGGACTCATCCGCATTTGGTTAATCAAATTGCCTTAACGTTTACGACATATTATTTTGGCAGGACATTGCAAAGACGACATTGAAGCTTTTCAGGGACTCTTACAAGAATTGGAAATTGACACTGACAATCGCGGAACGCGAAAATAGGAGCACAACAATTACAGGTCACATCCGTCACAATTCCGCGATGAAGAAAATAATAACTGGACACGACAAGGCTATTCTTACAACGCAAATCGTGAACAAAACAGACACCACCCATATGACAACTGTTGGCAGAGTAGTAATAGTTACAGAGAAAGATCGCATTTCCGTACTAATGAGTATCACAGAGACAATCAG
This sequence comes from Schistocerca serialis cubense, assembly GCF_023864345.2. Taxonomy (NCBI): domain Eukaryota; kingdom Metazoa; phylum Arthropoda; class Insecta; order Orthoptera; family Acrididae; genus Schistocerca; species Schistocerca serialis. The sequence continues at coordinate 117,311,837 of NC_064639.1, read as the reverse complement.
AGAAACAGACAATATGGGAACCAAAATAATTATTATCAAGGGAGACAGAATAACTTCAAACGCAATGGTCTACCACGCAGTTACGATTCCAGGAGAAATTGTCCACCACATGACCGACTAACAAGAAACTATGTAAACTACAGACAAAACGACAGACCTAAATTCCATCAGAACTGGCGGGATTCAAACAGGGCAGGGCCCTCTTGATAAGGTGAGTTTGTAGAAGTTAGGTGTCCTAATCCCAATAACGACGCACGCCAACAAGGAGACAGACAATGACTCGCACCGCAGCCAGCCACGTGCGCCGGCTGGCTCAGCGAAAAATAACATAGACGCTAACCTTGAGAAAAATTTGAGCATTCTTTACCGACGTATACTGCATGATAATTGCGTTCAAGTTGAAACTCTGAGTACTATGAAGAGTAACGGATTGCACCACATTTCACATGTGAAACCGTTTACTGAGAGATAGCCTGTTTTTTATAACTTAGTCTTTGCTATAAAATTTTTCACATCACGTTACTAGTACTCTTTGTCAAACTCAGAAACTGTTAACATGCAACTATATTTTAAAGTTAACTATCCAGTCAATAATGTAGGGAACTTATTTAGACAAGTAATTACAAATGCATTGTAATAGTGAACAGAGGACACAGTGTTATTGTGTGTGTACATTCTTGCTTGTTAGTTGCACGATTACGTAACGACTATAAGGCTTGCATACCTAGAACATATACTGCTAATGAGACCTTAATGCTACATTTTGGTTTACTTGAAATGACATTCTTTCTTTGAAGTACATTCTGTGAGATTAAAGATGACTTAGCATTTGGTTTCTTTGACAGCTTCACGATTATATCACGACGCTACTAATGTGTGACACAATTTACATTGTTGCTTTTATGCTGTATCTGTTTTATATCTGCACAGTTTTTCTGAATTCTTCTGGAAAGTAAAACATGTTTTAGTAGTAACTTTTGTGGTATAGCTACAATGAGACAGCCTTTTTTGTAGCACAACAATACGTTACAGTATAGTACTTTCTTGATCACGTTAATGTACGTAATAACTACGATATCTGTACGCATAGCATTTCGCTTTTGTTTGTTACGAGGTAAGTACATTGATTTCTACAGAACTTTGCTTACGGACGACGATAATTACGACACTTGGCACATTTTTTACCCTTAAGTAATGACAGAGATTATCTTACAACAAGATGCACAGTTTAGCGCTACAGTACACGTATTTGAGTGACTGATTTTGTACTTAAAACATTTATGTTTAAAGGTTTTCGAATTACAATGATGCAAACGTTTTCCGTGATACATTTCATTCCATTCCTGTAATCTGTAACACCTGAGGTTATAATTACATTAATCCTCAGGGGGGTACACGCTTACTTTCTGTACTATGTGTCTGGCAAGCACAAGGAACCCTAGCTAATATGGTATTTGCTTATACAACTTTACACATCGGTACCATATTTCTCTAACACATACTTACACAGATATCTGATCATTTAACTGATAGACGCAAACTTTTTTTTTATGTCAGTGACAGATGTTTACGCAATTACACAGTGGGATAACTTCACATTTATGAAATTGTATTTTGTCTGTATTTTGTGAACTGTTCATATTTTTTTTCAGAACCATTGTGATACTATGAGAGCTTTGAATGATGTATTTGGTATGAGATCATGATTTTTAAAGTACGTTTGAGGTAGATGACACTACTGAAATGAGCAGAGAATTTTTTTTAGGTTTTGAAATTATTGGAGGTAGCTCTGACGATTTTGAGATTTGGCTGAGGTTTTATGATGTTATTATTACGATGATGATGTGTGTTATGCTGTTGAGGTATGTTTATGATCAATAAGCTGATGCTATATAAGGAATTTGATTATGCTACATATTTATTATGATGAAATATTGAAGAAGTGTCTACAAATATGTATATGTGTAATAAAGTAAGGAATAATGAGTAGTGGTTAGGGACTCTGGTATGTGAAAAAGGATGTTGGAGACTAAGAATCATACTTTAAGAGTTATGAAATGTGTGTATATGCGTGAGTGTATCACAATGCCGGCGAAAATTTTTTGGACACTGTTATATTTATAGGATTTTGTTTCTACACATTTGTAACGCAAATTCTCGACCTGTGAAATTTTTATATGAGACTGTCACTGTAGCGGAAACTGCTGTCGTAAATATTTCGTTAAGAAAGGTAAGTGACCTTGACGTAATGCGTTTTGGGCGCCCAGCTGAGAGATAGTCGTCTGAAAAAAGAAAGCCATTAGGTGAAAAAAAAAGAGGCCATTATCCTCGCTATTGACATTCCTTTGTAGAAAGCATCGGAAATACGACCCGCTCAAACTTGAAAACATATGATTACACTGTGGAGCTCTTAATTTATGATATTTACCAAAATGCCTAATGAAATGATGAGAAACATTTTACATCTATTGTCTTTCTAGTTGAGAGATGGCTCATTTTGTTTAATATCTAGTTTCTAGCTGCACTGCATGCAGCATTGGTTAAAACAAAATTTCATAGATGTACTAATATAGTTATTTTATGCCTACAGATCCAGTAAATAATAATTTTATGATCTACTTCCAAGAAAACGAGGAAATATAAATAGACATTTCCCTTCACAGGAATTGCATAAATAATTGTTTTACGATTTGGTAACTTGTCTTCTAGAGTAATTCAAGGTGATGCATCACTCTAGTGTTAAGATGTGACATAGTTATTAGACATTTCCTACCTTTACTGTAATTTTTTTCTGCTTGAGCTATGTCATATTTAGGTATAAGTTACTGCATTTGCTGCTGCTGTTTGCCAGGCATAGTGCTACTGAATTTCACTTTTATTACTCTGTTAAGCCAGTTTTACTACTGATTTATTTTTCTTGTTGCTGCACATTGGCTCATATTAGTTCTAATGTTGCATTTGCTTTGCTAATTTATATTTATTGCTGCTAGCTTTGCCAATATGCATTTTTTTGTCATTGCTGTTTGTGTTAATTGTTTTGTGCTGCTGCATTGCCTCATCCCTTAGTATATGTATCTGAGCTCAGTAGATTTAAGTTAGCTTAAGAGGGGGTAGACTATGTAAGAGAACGAGTTGCAATGAATTGGAAGAAGTGCATTGAGAAGTTATATGAAAAAAGTACAGAAAGCAGGTATAGATAGGACTTTTGGAAATAATGAAGAACAAAGGGAGATCTCAAAGAAGTAAAGAAAGTTTTGTTTGCAAAATACTGTAGCAAAACAAAACCTGTCCTTGCCTTGTGTTATTCCACCATGTGTTTGTGTACCCTTGTGTATTTGTGTTCTTCCTGTCTTTATGTGTTTATCTGATGAGAGTCATGTTGCAGAATTTTTCTAATAATATGTTATTTACTTTGTAAAGGTGTTTAGACATTATTTATTCTGTTTTGTTTTAATGCTCACGTGAGAAGTTGATGTTTCGAAAGTTATTCAGACCTTTTGTGTATTTACTTATGTCATAATTCCTGTAACACTGATGTATATGTTTATTTCTATTCTTTTGTAAAGCCCCTATTACTACAAATGTTATCCCTAATGTTATGTTCTTTAATGATGTATTTTGTACCTTTGTAACTCTATTCTCATGTCGTAAATTTAAAACTGTAATGGACATCAGATCATCAAATTAAGTTACTTGTAAGCATTCATTTCACTGCACACATTTCTGTTGGTCGTAGTACACGCAGAATATGCGAGAAAAAAAGAGGACTGTTAGTGTTTGCACGTGTGTTAATAATTCAGCAAGGGACTGGTTAACAGCATTGCTGGCTGTAAGGACAGTTCCAAAAACTTTGTGAAAGCACAAGTGGTGGTTTATGGACTTGCGATATTGTCTGCAAGACTCTTCGATGGTGATTGTGCACCTGCACAGTCGCAGCAGATGGCTGCTGGCCATCTCTACAACGACTGAAATGCGTCTGCACCTTTAATGATCCACCAATACCATTATTTCTACCAGGACTACAGTGGGTCTGCTCTGTGATGACCTACCTACCAGTATTCTTCAACTTCGACTGACTCTGCTGTGGGTTTGCTTTGTTGTGGCCAATTACCTGTCGCACATCAAGAGTCAGCACTGTCTTTCCGTTTGAAGGACATCACTATTTATTCAAGACAGCATGGAACTGCACTACTTCAGTGTGCATTTTCTTTTACTGCTCAAACTTTGAGAAAAAGACCGCAATTTTACTGTGATGAACAATCAGGACTGTATTTGTGGACTTTGAGAAAATTTTAGCTTTTGACCAACATTGTATCGATAAGTGTGTGCAATTGATTTCTTTGTTATTGTAATTATAAAGAAAATTCATCAAATCATTATTGGCCAGTGCCCAAAACAATTTGTAAAATTTTTTGTGGGGAGCGTGGGGGCTATGTAAGTAGGCTGTTTAGGTTTTTTTATTGGTAACGCCACGTAGCGCTCTGTATAAAAATTACTGGCTGTGTTGTGTGCAGGCTGTGGCTGGTTTGCATTGTTGTTTTCTATTGTAGTGTTGGACAGCTGGATGTTAACAGCGCATAGCGTTGCGCAGTTGGAGGTGAGCCGCCAGCAGTGGTGGATGTGGGGAGTGAGATGGCGGAGTTTTGAGAGCGGATGATCTGGACAGAGACAGTAAATCTGTAAGACTGGATGTCATGAACTGATATATATGAGGGCTATCCACAAAGTACATTACGTTTTCGTTTGTGTCCGTTAGAGGCGGGGTTAGCGCGGCCATCTTGGTGTCATGGCATTCCGCCGCTCAGTCGGCATCCTGCCGTGCTAGTGAGAGGTTCGTGTTGTACTCCGTTGAGTTACTGTGACAGTTTGAAATGTCAGCGTTAATTGAAAATTCCGCAAAGTGTGAAGTGCGTGCTGTAACAAGGTTTCTGACTGCAAAAAACTGTACACCGATAGAAATCTATCGGCAGCTTTGTGAAGTGTATGGGGACAACGTAATCACTGAAGGTGGAGTGGATCAATGGGTCATAAAATTTAAAAATGGCCGAACTAACGTTCACGACGAAGAGTGAAGTGGAAGACGCAGCATAGTGACTGCCGAACTTGTCGAAAAAGTCGCTGCCGCGGTCCGTGAAAACCGTAATTTCACAATAACGGAACTCTCTATGAGTTTTCCACAAATTTCACGAAGTTTGTTGCACGAATTCATTACTGAAAATCTTGGTTACCACAAGTTTTGTGCAAGATGGATACCAAAAATCTTGACAGAGATTCACAAAAATCAGCGAATGGCTGCAGCGTTAACTTTTTTGGACGCTTACGAGAAAGATGGCGAGTCATTACTCGATCGCATCGTTACTGGTGACGAAACATGGGTTAAACATGTGAACTGTGAGACAAAATTGCAGTCAATGCAGTGGGGGCACACAAATTCCCCCCAAAAACCCAAGAAATGCATGCAGACAATGTCGGCAAGGAAGGTGATGGCGACTGTCTTTTGGGACAGAAAAGGTGTGATTTTTGTGGATTTCCTGGAAAGAAGCACTACAATAAACTCTCAAAGGTATTGCCTAACAATGCGACCTCAGAAGAGCAATACAAAACAAGCGCAGGGGAAAGTTGGGCTCAAAGATCTTGCTGATTCACGACGACGCCCGGGCCCACACGGCAAATGCCACTCGTGAAGTTCCCGAATCTTTTAAGTGGGAGTTGTTCCCTCATCCGCCGTACAGCACCGACCTGGCACTGAGCGACTTCCACTTACTCCCAGCAATGAAGAAGTGGTTGGCTATGCAGCGTTTTGATGACGACGCACAGCTTCAAGAAGAGATAACCACGTGGTTGAAGGCGCAGGCGGCCGAATTTTACGACGAAGGAATTTTCAAGCTCGTCCATCGCTACGATAAGTGCCTTAATTTAAATGGCAACTATGTAAAAAAGTAGTATTTAAGTGTGGCTTTCATCTGTATATAATAAAAAAAATTTTCAATAGTTTATTTATTTTTCATTCCAAAACGTAATGTACTTTGTGGATAGCCCTCGTATATATTATGACTTTTGAACACTATTAAGGTAAATACATTGTTTGTTCTCTATCAAAATCTTTCATTTGCTAACTATGCCTATCAGTAGTTAGTGCCTTCAGTAGTTAGAATCTTTTATTTAGCTGGCAGTATTGGCGCTCGCTATATTGCAGTTGTTCGAGAAACGAAGATTTTTGTGAGGAAAGAATTCATGAAAGGTATAGGTTATTGTTAGTCAGGGCCATTCTTTTGTAGGGATTACTGAAAGTCAGATTGCGTTTCGCTAAAAATATTGTGTGTCACTTTAGTGAATGTCTGAGTACGTTCAGTTTTGCTCAGCTGTTTGAAAATCAAATGACGTAGGGGTTTACCAGCACAGTCATTCATTAATTTTTCTAAGGGGACGTTTCAAGCTATGTCGGAGATTGATTTTACCGGATTCGTGATATTCACGGTACACGCGTAAAACGGTCCTACGGGGAAATTCCCGCTTCATCGCTACTTCGGAGATGCTGTGTCCCATCGCTCGTGCGCCGACTATAATATCACTTTGAAACTCACTTCAATCTGATAACCTGGCATTGTAGTAGCAGTAACCGATCTAACAACTGCGGCTGACACTTGCTATGTTATATATGCATTGCCGACCGCAGGGCCGTATTCTGCCCGTTTACGTATGTATTCGAATACGCATGCCTATACCAGTTTCTTTGGCACTTCAGTATAACAGTAATATTTACGCCTTGTCGGCACTTCATGATATATTCAGTGGCGTTGCACCCTAGGTCCCACATCTCGCGGGAATCATGCCGAATTTCGCGAGCAATGAGGAAAATGGACAGACGGTACTGCGGATGTGGTGTACGTCAAGTTGGGAAATTGGGTCGGATACGAAGTGTACTCGGGTAGACGAAGGGGTTAAGCGACCGCTTGCGTAAAGCGGGAAATCTGAGTACGGGTCCCAGTGCGGCACAAATTTTCACTTGTGAATTATTTCAGTGCCCTCGATGCGGCTGACGTCGGTATTTCTCTTTCATCATGTCAATAATTACATTCACTGTGATTCATTCGGTGGATGAAGTGACCTGCCATTTCCCCCTATTGGAGTGCTCTGAAGCATGTGTGGGATGCGTTTTGAAGATGTCTACGTGGACCAGTGACCATTGAGCAGTTGCCATCCATGCTGGTGGAAGAATGGGACGGCTGTACCACAAGAACTCTTTTCTTGCGGCTAGCAAAAGAACACATGATAGAGCATGCAATTGCCATCCCTGGCGATCACGTACGGTATTAGAAACGATGTCCCATCATCTGTAATGTCCAGGAGCCCTTATCAGTAGTGGTAACTTCAATGCAATCTTTATATTTGAACAAAAGCTTCATTTCTGTTCGTCTTATTGCGCGTTCCTTTCACACGTCTTCTGTGCTACAAGTTGAAACATCTCTGTGGAGTCGTTTCATAAGACGCTTGTCTCACTGGCTTCTGTGCATCCTATTCTGTCCACCGCCTGATTGTGGTTTAAATGATTAACTCTCCCAGAAATACTGAGCAATCAAACTGGTACTTATTAAATGATATTATGTTTGAATTTTTTGTGTTTCATAGGAAATCATAACCTGTATTTATTACGTTTTACCCTTCACCCTATCCTGTGAGTGTGTCAATGTGACTGAATGAGTGCTTCTACGTGTGGTTTCGGGTTTCTTTTGTGGGGGACGCTGAGTTGGTTGTCGTCTGCTAGGAGCAGGTGATAATTTGATTCTCGTTTGGAGGTTAGCACAGAATGACCAACTTAGGATCCCAGCAGCTCGACAGAGAGGTTTACCCCATTTAGTCTGAGGTTGGTATGTCTGTCAGGTTGGTGGCGGTAGCTTACCCCTCTGGTAGCTTCCATTGCACCGGCAGTTAGGCGAAGCCCGGTGGAGAAAGGGCACTCTGCAGCTAGCGGTTGGTGAGTACAGTTCGTAGGTCCTAGAGAATGTTTTTGATGATAGGAAGTAGGTCGAATTACAACTTCCCTATGTTAAACTCATTTAATATTGAGGTACTTCAGCTTAATTGAAGCGCGTGTAGGTATGTATTTTCGGAACGTGGAACAATTATTTTCTTAAAGAAATTGGCGAAGATGATGGTTGAAATTTAAAGTGCGGAAGTTGCTTTGTTCCTTTCGGACACCATGGTGTGGAATTTCTAGTAGTGAATATGTTTAGGAAAAGCTAGTCAGTATAACATCGGGTGAACATGAGAATAATAGTGTTTTAGAGCGAGTGTGGTTTTTATTCTTATTTTCTATGTTTTCGTGGAAGGTGATATTGTCTCTTTGTGTTCCTCTCGTACCTCGTGTTTGGTAACCGATGATCCTTCTGGTCTACTACTGCACTGCAGTAGGTTTTGATATTACCAGTTTCATTGTTTCGTGTGCTATAATTTCAGTAAAATATCAGTTTTTCTTGCGCATAGAGGAAATGTTTGTAACCGTTTGTTTCTGAACGGACCACGTGTAAGTTGAAACGGTTGGGGGGGGGGGGGGGGGGAGGGGTTCTGCCTTGCCAAGTTAATTTTATTTCGTGTTCATGGTGGCAAAATCATTGTGGTACTGCACCGTTAAAATTTCTTATATATGTGCTTGGTTTAACGTCTAGTTTCTGAACAGTTAACTCGTAATCAAATTTACCACGTGCTGAAGTTCGTCCGTTCGTAAGCGGCAGAGGCGGTTTCTATGTCGTACATCTACTCCACAGAACCTTGCGAATCGGATAAACCTCTTTCCAAGCCAGTGCATGAGCATAATGGAGACAGGTAGCTCTCTGAGCTATTCCTGTCGTGGATATGTAGATGGAATGATTGAATTACTGTGTTCCACTTCCTTCTTGTGTGTTTTTCCTTTTTCATTGGGCTTTCCAACCGTTTTAGCGAATTATTAAGTTAATTTTTTTATTCAGGCACCAGTCATGTGTATTCATACGATGTGCATCAAACAGTCATGAAATAAGTGTGCTACATAAGAGATAAATTCAGCGTCCTTTATCTTTCTCATTGCTGCCAATTTTCAAATTAATATTGTATTTCCTGATTTTTTAAAAAGTTAACCTGCTTGCTTGTGATGAACAAAAATGGGAGGAAAAATCAGAGTGAGCGGTGTACTGTCTCAAAATTAAGGAATTCACATTTAATTAAACAAGCTCATTGATGTATGACATACAGTGCTGTTCAGCTTGTTAGTTTCTTTAAAAAAATTGCATTCTTATAATTAAATTCTTATTTAATTAAACTGATACTTTCCAGTTCGGTCTTTTCTTAATTATTAGGAAGGGCTTGGACTGGTTGCGACCCTGTAATTTTTAAATTTGTAATTACCCTTGTGAGGTGGCTTAGCCAGAAATTGCGCACGAGGGTTACATCTCCATTATTCTTGGTCTGTAACGTATGTCGATCCTTGTCTAGGATCCGTTTACAGTTCCACACACATACTTTACAAAGTAAAGCTAAAATAATGTAGCATGTCTTTCTACTTATGGCCCCAGTTCCGTCGAGCTTTGTTGTTTGGCAGTGGCACTTCGTGGGAAACCAGCTTTCGTCTTGAAGTTCTGCATTTATTACGTGCTGTACTCTTCACTGACAGAACACATTGAACACACTGTGATAAAAGTGTACGTGTTTCGGCTGAGGGTTGTATCATTCTGTGTTGTGTAGGGGAACGTGTCCTAACATGACGTAGTGTGGAAAAATGACATACCTCGTGTTTCTTGTTGCTTCCACAAGACACAGCACTTTATGGCACAAGGTTACGTTCTTGCGTTGGTGGCACTTTTACGCCAGAAATGGCGGCGCCGTTTGCTTAGAAGCTTACGTGTTGTGTGAGGAATCTTTGTAATTTGGTAATTTTTTTACACTAAAAGCAAGGAAACACTTCCTTTACAAATACTTTAAGCATATTTCGGGTTATGTAGGTCCACGTGTTTACTAGTAGTATCCTTGTACACTGAATGCTGTAACTGCGGGTAAAATTATATATCATGAATGTGGAGTAAGAAGACATAGGTATATAATTTTATCTTCAACCACAGTTTATGCTTCCTGTCTTTCCATTCGTTTCTGTTACTCGTAATATAATATATAATTTATTATTACTATTATTATTATTATTTCAGTAATAATCGTTGAAAAGCGCCAGTTGGAGGATTCAGAGAACATACATTAATTAGGCTGTTGATGCTGTAAATAATAAGCAAATGGGCTCGCAGTGTACCTTAAAAATGTTCGGTCTCCCCCAAACTACTTTAAGGAGGAAAGCACAAGGCTAGAATAAGCAAACTGCAGGAGTTCTTACGGTTTAGGTCGGTTCCATTAAACGCTTCCAACATACCTAGAACCTGAGCTATTGCAGCACATTAAAAGCTTTGAATCCAGGCTATTTGCACTTATATTGAATGATGTAAAGAAACTGACATTTGAATTAGCCAAGAAGATTGAAACTGACAATCGATGCACCAGACAGACATTGGTGGCACGTAAATACCTATTTAATTTAATCAAACAAATAATAAATATTTAATAGCCTACCAATAATTCTTCAAACCACAATTTGTGGTATCTGTATTGACATTTGCAAATGAAAGTGAACTCCTATGACATATATGAAAGTATGTTATTTTGCCCAACGACTCTCACTACGTGACATTGTGCAAGCTTCCTAATAACACACTGTAATATTCATATAGGGTACAATATAGTTTTCTTTCCTGACTCACTGTGAAGTGAATAGTTTTTAATGTGAGCTTACAAAAAATAAATCTTATAATTCAAAAAGTGTAACCATAGTAGAATTTTTGCCTTATGGCATGCTATTTTAGGATGCCTTCCCTAATGTAGTCCACACCGATAGCTGAGTGGTCTGCGTGGCGGTCTGTCATGCCAAGGGGTCTGGGTTCGCTTCCCGGCTGGGTCGGAGATTTTCTGCGCTCAGGGCCTGGGTGTTGTGTGGTCCTCATTATCATTTCATGATCACCAGTGGAAGGCAACGGGAAACCACCACTGGAATCGGTGGAGTTCTGGTTCAATCTGTGTATTCCTGTATTGAAAACAATCACGCCACTTTAACTGTGTTTTGGGATAGTCCCTAAATTACGTTTACGTATGTCGGTTTCATTTCGTTAAGAAACAGGTGGTGCGATTTATCTGCAAGAAAATGCGAAATACAATCACAAATCAGTGTAGTCATGTTTTGGAATTTCCTGGCCGATTAATTCGGGAAGACAGGTTTTGTTTGCTAAACGACGGTGCTCTGCTGTATCGAATGCCGTAAGAAAGTCACAGAGCAAGAAATCAGTGTGCGTCTCTTTGTCTACGACCGTGGAAGCAAAAACCGAGTCAAACTGTACAAGATTTTCCTCTTTTCGTGGAATTGATTTTTACAGAGAAGATCCTCGTTCTCAAAGAGTTCAAAATGTGTGAGATAAAATATATTATAATCATAGGATGCGGCGGATGGTGCAGGATGGCTAAAATACAATCGGCAACGTTAAGACAGGCAATCCTTCCTATATCATCGACATATATGGTGAATGACATAAGTTGGATTGGTTGTCTTACGTTACATGAAATATTTCTCGGACCAATTGTACGGTCATGTTCAGAAAAGAAGAAAAAAATATACCAGAGCACTTCGAACGACTAGAAATAGGACGTTCATATTCACAGGACGTGTACATCAGTATGTTCTGCAGAAGTGATGAGCATTTCCGCCATCTCGGTTCAGTATGTGTCTTGTTGGCCAGTATCCATATGGTCCGCCATTGGCCCTGATAACTTGTTTCATGCGTGATGGCGTCCTGTTGTATAGCCAGCCATGCTGCATTCACCTGGTTCAAAGTTCATCTCTGGTGCTTGGCACTGGTTCACAGCGCTGCACCCATCTTTTCACCATGTCCCACGGCTTTTCGATTGGCGACAAGTCTGCTGATCTGGAGGGCCAGAACAACAGGCCGATATCCGGTGACACCAAGACGGCATGTGTTCGTGCAGCAACATGTGATCGTGCATTGTCTTGCTGAAAAATGTCCTCTTGGGTATTGTGCAGAAAGTGTATGGCTACGGTTCGTAGGATGCCATTCACGTAGATCACACTGGTCACAACGCCCTGGACACGCACTAGCTGTGATTTATGATTGTACACCATAAGGTCTTGAGTTGGCACTGTATACCTTGTGCGATTGCAGTTACTGTGATGCCTCTGCCCCTGTCTGCGGCGAACCAAAATCTGGCCATCATTTTCCAATAAACAGATTCGTCCGAAAACACTATCCGATGCCATTTCTGTCCTCAGTGACGTCTTTCCATGTATTATGGCCGTCTAGCATTTTTCTGCACATTCGTCAAAGGAAGACGGAGGAGTGGGTGGCGCACATGTAACCTATGCCGTAACAAATGATGACGGACCCCTGATAGCATCTTTTTGTCCGTTTTCGCGCGTGTATTACATACTTATTTTCTTATAAATCCAGTCAGAAACCACAGCTGTTTATCAATTACGTTACTAGTTTTAGTCAATAATGACCGTCCTCATCCAAAAGTAGGGATGTAGAAGTAGTTTGTCACAGAAATACATGGTGTTTATAAATGAACATCGGGGTTTTACCTCTTTACAATATTTATTATATTAAACTTACAGTTATAAATGATACGTCAAATGAAAGAGCAACTCAAACAGTTTTACCAAGGACCTTGTAAATGTTCAATGTGAGCATCATTTGTCAGACATCACACATCGAGTCTATATTCGAGTTCTTCCCAAAGGCTGATAAGTGTATCTTCAGTGATTGTAGCAAGATCTGATTCAGTCCGGTTTCTTAATTCAGGGAGGTCTGCTAGGCCGGCCGGAGTGGCCGTGCGGTTCTAGGCGCTACAGTCTGGAACCGAGCGACCGCTACGGTCGCAGGTTCGAATCCTGCCTCGGGCATGGATGCGTGTGCCGTCCTTAGGTTGGTTAGGTTTATTTAGTTCTAAGTTCTAGGCGACTGATGACCTCAGAAGTTAAGTCGCGTAGTGCTCAGAGCCATTTCAACCATTTGAGGTCTGCTGGGAGCGGAGGCACGTACACACGATCCTTGATGAAGCCCCAGAGGCAAAAATCGCATGGCGTTAGGTCGGGTGAACATTGAGGCCATGCAAAGCAAGCCCTGTCATTGGCCCCTTGCGGCCTGTCCAGCGCCTGGGTACAGTGCAGTTGAACTAATTACATACTTCACTATGCCAGTGAGGTGGCGCACCATCTTGCTGGAAAATGAAGTTCTCCGGCTCATCTTCTTCCAACTGAGGGAAGAGCCATTGCTCTACTGTATCAAGGTAAGAGGTACCAGTTACAGTAGCTTCACCAGAAAAGAAAGGCCCGTAAACTCTCCGCCAGCATACGGCAGAAAAAACAGTCACTTTAGGAGAATCTTGTTGCATTTGTATCACCCTGTGAGGTTTTTCTGAGCCCGAGATGGGCACATTGTGAGTGTTTAAAATGGTTAAAATGGCTCTAAACACTAACAGACTTAACATCTGAGGTCATCAGTCCCCTAGACTTAGAACTGTTAAAACTAACTTACTTAAGGACGTCACAGACATCCATGCCCGAGGCAGGATTCGAACCTGTGACTGTAGAAGTAGCGCAGATACAAACTGAAGCGCCTAGAACCGCTCGGCCACAGCGGCCGGCTGTGAGTGTTAACATGTCCATTAAGGTGAAAGGTCGATTCATCACTGAAGACAACATGATCCAGAAAATCTTCATCGTCATGAAACAACATTTCGTTTGTGAAGTTGGTACGTAATTCATGGTCTGCCAGCTTTAGAGCCAGTAATAACTGTAAACGGTAAGGACGTAGTTGTATGCATTTTCTTAAAACTTTCCAAAAAGTCGATACGGGAACCTGTAATTCACGACTAGCCTTCCAGACTGACAAACGACTCTCTCACTCGCTCATCAGTCTCTTCACTAACTCTTGGTCGCCCTGTGCTCTTCCCTTTACGAGGGCAGCTGGTATCTTTGATGATACCATCTACGAATGTTATCATCACTCGGAGGATCACAACCGAACTTCAGCCGGAGCGTACTTTGAACAGTAACAACAGATTCAGTCTTTACAAATGGCAAACACAAAACGCTTTCTGTTCACTATTCGCCATCTTCGCTACTACCGCTGTCTAGCGGATGGCGGCAGAAACATTGTTCGCTGGGCATGCACACTGGTGCCAAACACAACTGTTTGAGTTGTTATTTCATTTGACATATCATTTATAACTGTACGTTTAATGTAATAAATATTATAAAGCGTTAAAACCCCGATATTCGTTTGTAAACGCCCTGTATTTCCACAGAATCTGAAATCAGTTTAAGCACAAATGACAACATTTCCCTGCCTGAGTAGAAGCAGTATGCTACACATATATCTTGTTATTACATATATCGGTCATGATATAGGATTTGGGGTGGACATAATTAAAACATAGGCGTTTTTCGTTGCGGCGGAATCTTCTCACAAAATTTCAATGCTAGCTTTCTCCTCCTAATGCGAAAATATTTTGCTGATGGCGACCTACATAGAGAGAAACGATCATTATAACAAAATTAGGGAAATCAAGACTCGCACGGAAAGATATAGGTATTCGTTATTTTCCGGTGCTCTTCTCAATTGGAATAATATTTATTGTGGAGGTTGTTCGATGAGCCCTCTGCCAGGCACGTAAGTTGATTTGCATGTTATCTACGTAGATGTAGATGTAGTAGATAAGTGACGATCAAAAATTTCCGTTCGAAGGCCATAAAGTCTGTAAGCGACATGTCAATCTGGCAAAAGCGCCGTGACCATCGAGGCAATCATCCCACAGACGCACCGGTTTGAAGACACACGTCCTGCTCCTTGAAGAAGTACATAACTGCCTGCTACACCTCTTCGTCCGACATGAATCGTCTAAACTTCACGGCTTTTTTTAAGGGACCGAAGCCGTGATAATCGTACGGGGAGAGATCAGGACTGTTCAGCGGTGCTCGAACGTCTCTCACCTGAGATGCCGTAACTTCTGCGTTACGATATTTGCGATAAGAGGACGCGCGTTATCATAAAGCACCAATCCACACTGGTCGTTTTCAACAGACATTCTGCCCCACACACGTTCTTCGTTCCTCACCAATGTCTACCGGTGTTTGTCCTTCGGAAGCCAAGAATAGAATAATAGCACGTTGGTCCTGTTTGGATGCATTCGGTAATAACGTCCACATTTACCGCACGCACGTCGAAAAAACAGGAATCCTACACTATTGCTCCCTTGCCTAAACATCGGTGCTTACATACGGGCATCGGAGTCGAGCTACTTTGCATATACGCTACAGCAACGTACTAAAACGGAAACTTTTCGATCGCCCTTTATATACTGCGTGTAGACATTTTGAGGAAGTAAGCTGTACTGCTGAGCAGCGTCGTGTGATACTTTTTTGCATTCTGGCACGCTAGACGCCGCTGCTGCACGTCAGTTCACGTGACTTCAATAGAAATATTATTTTTAATTAAATGTACAAAATGTTTCTTGCGAAACTTAGTACAAACAGAGACAGAAGCTCTGATCAAATCTATTTTCACTAAATTCCGCAGGAAAGATTTTGTGCACTTAATTAAACAGAATATTTATGCTGAAATCATGTAAACTGACGTGATGTAGCGACATGACGTGATGTTGCCAGAATGCAGATATCTCACTCGTTGCTAGATTTGCGTTCTACAAAACTACGGTTCGGCATTTCGGTACATTACATAAAAGAAATAGTAATGAATGTGTGGGAAAGGGGGAGGGGGGACTGAAAACCCATGAATTCTCTTTGTTTTTGTTTATTTGTTTGTTTTGCACGTAATTACAACAGCACATTCCACTGTGTATTTTATGTCCTTACAAAATATAAATTCCATTTTATAAATAACAAAAAGGAAAAAAAACTGACATTCTATGCATTGGAGCATGGATTGTTAGATCGCTTAACTGGACAGGTAAGTTATAAAATTTAAAACGGATTGGTTGAAGTTAGATACAGTGGGAATTAGTGGCGTTCGGTGGCAGGAGGAACAGGAGTTATGGTCAGGTGAATACCGGGTTATAAATACAAAGTCAGATAGGGGTAATGCAGGAGTGGGTTTAATAATGAATAAGAAAATAGGAACGCGGGTAAACTGCTATGAATGGCATAGTGAACGCATTATCATAGCCAAGGTAGACACCAAGCCCATGCCTACAACAGTAGTACACTTTACATGCCAGCTAGCTCCGCAGATGATGAAGAGATTGAAGAAATGTATGATGAGTTGAAAGAAGTTATTCAGAGAGTTAAAGGAGATGGGACAGGACGTAGTTTAATCATCGTTAACACTTGGTTTAACAATCGTAAAAGAAGATCGTGTACATGGAAGAGACATGGAGACACCAGAAGGTTTCAGATTGGTTATGTAATGGTTAAACAGAGGTTTAGAACCTAGATTTTAAATTCTAAGATATTTCCGAGGGCAGGTGTCGACTCTGGCCATAATTTTTTGGTTACGAACTGTTGATTAAAACTGAAGAAATAGAAAAAAAGGTAATAATTTAAGGAGCAGTGACCTAGATAATACAAGAGATGCTGAATTTGATTGATGAAAGGAGAAAATTTAAAAAAAGAGTAACTGAAGCAGACGAAAGGGAACAGGAACATTTTAAAAACTGAGTTTGACGAGAAGTGGAAAATTGCTAAGCAAGAATGGCTAGAGAACAGATGTAACGATTTAAAAGCATATTTCATCAGGGGAAAGGTAGATGCTGTCTACAGAAAAATTAAAGAGCCCTTTGGAGAAAGGAGAAGCAGGTACATGAATATCAAGAGCTCAATTGGCAAACACATCCTAAGCAATGGAAGGAGTACATAGAGAGTCTATATAAGAGAGATGACGTGAAAGGAGTATTATAGAATGGTAAGTGGACATAGATATAGATGAGATGGGAGACATGGTACTGCCAGAAGAATTTGAAAAATCTCTGAAAGATCTAAGTCCAGACAAGGCTCTGGACATAGACTATATTCTGTCAGAACTACTGATAGCCTTGGTAGAGCCAACCACGACAAAAAAAGTCTTCCATCTAATGTGCAAGATATATGAAACCGGATAAATACCCTCAGACTTCAGGAAGAATGTAGTAATTCCAATTCCAAAGAAAATAGTTGCTGACAGGTGTGAAAATTACCGAACTATCAGTTTAATAAGTTATTGCTGCAGGTTACTAACGGAAGAATGGAAAAACTGGTAGGAACCGACCACAGGCAACATCAGTTTGAATTCCGGAGAACTTTACGAATGCGCAATGCAATACTGACCCTACGACTTACCTTAGAAGATAGCAAAGGGAAACCTACATATATGGCATTTGTAGACTTGGAGAAATCTTTTGACAATGTTGAGTGGAACGCTCTCTTTGAAGTACTGAAAGTAGCAGAGGTAAACTACAAGGAGTGAAAGGCTATTTACAACTTGTACAGAAACCAGACAGCAGTTATGAAGAGTCGAGGGGCGTGAAAGGGAAGCAGTGGTTGAGAAGGGAGTGAGACAGGGTTGTAGCCTATCTCCAATGTTATTCAATATGTACATTGAACAAGCAGTAAAGGAAAGCAAAGAAAAATTCGGAGTAACAATTAAAGTTCAGGGAGAAGAAATAAAAACTTTGAGGTTTGCTGATGACATAATTCTGCTAGAGACAGCAAAGGACAGAAGAGCATCAGTAGTATAACAAACTATGTTTCAGTCCATTTTGTTAGGGTTGGTTCCCTCCATCAGGGGCAGGTATGCACTCAGGGTCCAACCTAGTGTTCTTCTTTGATTGACAGGTGCTTAACCTATTGTTCTGCTAAAAGGATCCCTCCTTTTGATTGACAGGCAACCTTATCTTCCCCAACCCCCTCGCACTCCCCTCCCCCCTCAGGAAACTTCCCCCCTCGCCGCTACAGGTACACTTTCAGGTCTGAGTTATTGTAATAGCTCCTTTTAGTCTTATCAATTTGATTACTTAATTAAATTAATCAATTAATTGCCGGCCGCGGTGGTCTAGCGGTTCTAGGCGCGCAGTCCGGAAGCGCGCGACTGCTACGGTCGCAGGTTCGAATCCTGCCTCGGGCATGGATGTGTGTGATGTCCTTAGGTTAGTTAGGTTTAAGTAGTTCTAAGTTCTAGGGGACTGATGACCTCAGAAGTTAAGTCCCATAGTGCTCAGAGCCATTTGAACCATTTTTTTTAATCAATTAATTAACCTCTCCCCCACTAGTAAATCACCTCCCCTCCACCTCCTCTCTCCTCCCCAGAAAATAGCAGGAAGTTCAAATTCTATCAGGACAATGCAGCACACCACAGCTACCTCAACTAACTGAAGAAAATGTCGGGAAAAAGGGCACTTTGACTACTTCGAATAACCTAAGTCATCCAACCGCCACCTCCTCCTAGGAATTGGTGGGAAGAGGACTCGACGTGTGCTAGACAGAAGTCTTCATTTTGTATGCACTATTTATTTAAACAGTTAGAGGCACTTCCACCATCAAGTGTAGTCACCATAGGGTCTGGAGTACAAGTGACCTAGTACACAGTACTGCCACCAGAGGCCACTGTCATCCATTCCATGACATAATCCAAGACAGTAGGGGAAATGGCGGGAAACAGTGTGGTCGTCATGGGGTCTGGAGTCCAACTGACCTAGTACACAGTACCATCACCAGAGGGCACTGTCGTCCATTCCCTGACATAACCCTAGACAGCTGTCTGGAGGGGAAAATGACTCAGCCTGCACTGAGCTGCTGGAGAGAGGAAGGAGTGTACTTAATTTATTTTGGAACAATTTATTTAGCGATGAGTTTTAGATAGTATATTTATCACACTGATACAAAACACACTCTCTGACATGCTTGGGATCACACCACACAGCTTACAGACCTGTAAACAACTCGCAAACAAGTCCTAAATTACCGAAATAATTTCAGTACGCAGCACACAGATATGTAAACTCCTCCTAAATAGTGTACTACAGACACAAAATCAACTAGTAAACTGTACAAATAATGCATAGCACAGCCAAAAGATCTGCTTGCAAAATAATGCAACAGACACGCAAACAACTTGTGCAGGCACCACCTGCCGCCCTCTGTCCACTGGACCGCGCAGGAGGCTACCACACATGCTCCCAGAAGTCGGGATACACCAGTAGCCCCCCCGTGAAGAGATGCAGCCATCAGCTACCAACCCACGCACAGGCACCCCTTCGGGTCCCTCAAGCATGAGGCGACGGCCTCCCTTTCATATTTGATATCTGAGAAATTCCTCTAGAAATGCGTGATCACCCAGGTACCATTGCTGATGCGACTGAACGGGAGTGAAGACGTATTTGCAGAGCGCAGACGCTCCAAGGATGGTATAACTTGCAATTTCACATGTCTGGACACCACTGCTATTCGCTTATCTGTTTCCTTGTAAGATATTTTCTCCCTTACTAACGATCATTTTATGTAGGTCTGATGTGGGCATAGTATAATTTCAGAACTGTGATCGGATGTGGGCAGTGGACGCTATACATCTCTGGAAAGCTGTAGTGTGCACGTATCACACAGAGCCACTGTTTTAAGCAAGCGGTTTTTTATGGTTCGATACCATACTTTATCATAGAAAAACCAGCAAAAAGGATGTATGTCATGCGCTGGAAATATATTTCTTACATTGGAATATTAACAGCGCTGCATTCTACACGACTGATAGGCCGGAAACTCAAGCGATCTTATAGCCAGTTTTAAGTGCATAACGTTGTAGTCTTAGGAGTGCGCGTGTTTATGTTCTCTCTTACCAATACCTTCCAGGTACTGATCCTAGACTCTAGAACCATACTTTAGAGTTGATAGCATAGATGGTTTACATAAAATGCTTTGAACTCCATCCATCTGGAGCTCCAACATGCGTAAACAAATCACCCATTTCTTGTTCTTCTTAACCAACTGCTATTATATCACAACACTTTCAAATCTATTACTATACACCGATAAGGTGTGCTAACCTCCTTCACATGGGAGCATCTGGAGAAATCTTGTGTACTTGGATGGGTGAGGACTTGGCTAGCTCCATTCATTCACGAGATACAGAATGTAGTGGTCTACTTCTGGTCAGCTGCAGATGAAATCGGTAACAGTGCTGCAGGGCAGGTTGGTCAAAGACAGTGTGAGGAGGCATTTTAGTCTCTAATTTTATCCTGAGACTGTAAGAATGCTCTGTGACTCACATCCACATAGACATAGATCATAAATTGTGCATTATGCTCGAGGTACTAGAAATATTTAGAGTGCTCTCTGGTGTACTTTGATGATGTATGTGTTCGACAATTAACAATCAATGGATGTACTGCACAGTCGTCTATCTACATTCGGAATGATACTCGCAAAATGGAGAAGAGGTGATTTAGCTATGAAACTAATATTGGGAAACATGCAGTCACATCATTCGTCGGTGCTGAAATTACTGTAAAATTGCTAAAATGGTTTGTGCTACCAACTGTGAATATAATAATATAATAATTCCAATCCCAAAGAAAGCAGGTGTTGACAGATGTGAAAATTACCGAACAATCAGTTTAATAAGCCACAGCTGCAAAATACTAACACGAATTCTTTACAGACGAATGGAAAAACTAGTAGAAGCCGACCACGGGGAAGATCAGTTTGGATTCCGTAGAAATACTGGAACACGTGAGGCAATACTGACCTTACGACTTGTCTTAGAAGAAAGATTAAGGAAAGGCAAACCTACGTTTCTAGCATTTGTAGACTTAGAGAAAGCTTTTGACAATGTTGACTCGAATACTCTCTTTCAAATTCTAAAGGTGACAGCGGTAAAATACAGGGAGCGAAAGGCTATTTACAATTTGTACAGAAACCAGATGGCAGTTATAAGAGTCGAGGGACATGAAAGGGAAGCAGTGGTTGTGAAGGGAGTAAGACAGGGTTGTAGCCTCTCCCCGATGTTGTTCAATCTGTATATTGAGCAAGCAGTAAAGGAAACAAAAGAAAAATTCGGAGTAAGTATTAAAATCCATGGAGAAGAAATAAAAACTCTGAGGTTCGCCGATGACATTGTAATTCTGTCAAAGACAGCAAAGGACTTGGAAGAGCAGTTGAACGAATTGGATGGTGTCTTGAAGGGAGGATATACGATGAACATTAACAAAAACAAAACGAGGATAATGGAATGTAGTCGAATTAAGTCGGGTGATGTTGAGGGTATTAGATTAGGAAATGAGACACTTAAAGTAGTAAAGGAGTTCTGCTATTTGGGGAGCAAAATAACCGATGATGGTCGAAGTAGAGAGGATATTAAATGTAGACTTGTAGTGGTAAGGAAAGCGTTTCTGAAGAAGAGAAATTTGTTAACATCGAGTATAGATTTAAGTGTCAGGAAGTCATTTCTGAAAGTATTTGTATGGAGTGTAGCCATGTATGGAAGTGAAACATGGACGGTAAATAGTTTGGACAAGAAGAGAATAGAAGCTTTCGAAATGTGGTGCTACAGAAGAATGCTGAAGATTAGATGGGTAGATCACATAACTAATGAGGAAGTATTGAATAGGATTAGGGAGAAGAGAAGTTTGTGGCACAACGTGACTAGAAGAAGGGATCGGTTGGTAGGACATGTTCTGAGGCATCAAGGGATCACCAGTTTAGTATTGGAGGGCAGTGTGGAGGGTAAAAATCGTAGGGGGAGACCAAGAGATGAATACACTAAGCAGATTCAGAAGGATGTAGGTTGCAGTAGGTACTGGGAGATGAAGAAGCTTGCACAGGATAGAGTAGCATGGAAAGCTGCATCAAACCAGTCTCAGGACTGAAGAGCACAACAACAACAACAACAACAACTGTGATGCTTATTATTACAATACATCAGTGGTGTCTTTTCCATACCATCCATGCATTGACGCACTGTTGGTTACCACATAATGGACTGACAACGCTTGTTTGAGTTGGAGAACGGGTTTTGCGGATGGGTGACACCTTCTGGGGATGGCTAGCACCGAAACACTGATTGCGTACACGAGTGTGATGTGACGAATCAGTCAGAATGCAGAGCCATCAGATATTCTGTCACTGAGACAGATGTGTTTTGATGTAGAGGTAGCCCAGTTGACCTATCTTCCATCCAAAATTCAAACTTCCCACCAGGGAGGCTTGGCAGGGTGGGTAACGGTACTAGCGCCATCAGCTGACGTCACGGCAGCCATCTTGAATGACATCAATCGCGTAATCAGGTGATATCACAGCAGCCCTCTTGAATGACATCAATTGCATCACAGTACGAGGTCTAGTTTTCTGCAAGAGGCCATGGATCAGAACGTGTTAATGTCAGTTTAGAACGTGACACAGACCTCAAAGTGGTGGTGGAAAAACAAAATGTATGGCAGTGTACAAAGCATGTTAGAACAGAAAAAAACAATGTTTCCAACAACGAGACAGGGTGACAGGGAACGTCTCTTGTGATCTATAATGTAGTCTGTGGGATACGGTCACCCTCCTACAGTACAGGTGATGAAAATTTAGACTGGTCTGTGCAGTTGATCAATACCTGTATATTTAAAAGGATTGTCACATGTACTCAATGCCAGCATGCAGATGGTATTTGTTTTTTATATACAGGAGGAGAGAGATGCGGTAAAAATCTTATCGAGTTCTATATTGGATGAAATCAGTTGAGCTTTTATAGGTCGCAATTTTTCTCTGTTGGATGGTACAGAATAACGATGATTGCATGTTGGGCTGATAGACGTGAATAGAACCTGAGGGACATGGATCTGCTTTGGACTGTAATATCAATATATAGTTTGGGGATGCACCACAATGCACTGATTTCCACTGAATGGTCAAAACACAGTCCTGTTGCACTATCTCAGGTCGCTCTGTTCCTACACAGGTTGCAGAAGGTGGTGGATATGGCTTTCTCCGACTTCCACCCAGTTCCGGCTTAAATTGGAACCACCACATATGCAAAGCTGTGGAAATGGCAGCAGTCACAAAATGTGAAATTTTACAGTAGCAGACAGCTTCAAGACAGGTGACTTGTTTCGAGATATGAGAATGCCAGAAACATGATTCACTTGTGGCTGTAAGGTGACACATTTCGAGATATGAGAGTGCCAGAAATATGATTCACTTGCCGCTGTAATCATTAGAGGACTTCTCCATAGGATTCAACGCAGGTATGTGGTTGAATGGAAAGACTTGATTCCAAATCATAGTTATCATTTCTAGCAGATAGCGTAACTCTAGAGATCTGCTAAGCTAGTTTATACTTCTTATGACCTCAGTCAGTACACCATCTACTACTGTTTGTGATCCTTCTCAATCAGTCATGGGCTATAACTCAGTGGATATATCGCAGAACCTCTGACATGATATCGAGACAGAATATGTTACAAATACTGGAGAAATATGTAATGGTGGTGGCGTGAGGGGGTTGCATATAGCGGTTTCATACCACGTTCCTTAGCTGAATCACTTTCAATATTCAGCGATTTTATGACGAGGTTGCATCATGGGCTATGTGTAACCAGACTACTGGTCCAATAATATACACTCCTACGATCACCATCTCGGTATTTGTCTGGAAAAACGACGTGATTTGTAGGTAATGCCATACATTGATTTATAATTCCGGTATAGCTTTTAACAGTGATACCTGTGTTCACATGTAGAACCAAGACCACTTGTGACAGTAACATACAGTAGTTGTTGGGATCGGGTTTTTTAACATCTGGTGGTTTGTAAGACGATTAAACCTCTCTTTCTAAGACACAGTGGTAGCACTCGCAAGAAAAACTTATGAGAGATGTCCACCCATCGTTTATTTTCGGTCATTATTATTTCGTATCGCCAGCTATCAGTTATTGACGAAGTATTATACTTAGTGGTGGGTGCATGATAGGTTAGCCTTGAGCATCAGGCTTATAAAGTATGTGTTTGCGTTCCGAGATGTGCAAAGGAAATGACTTTGTCCATATGTGAGGGAGGTATGAATTTGACGTCGAGTACTGTTATGGCAAAGGAAAGAGAATGTCAAATACACCCTTCAACAGGGTGTATTTACTATACTTCGCGCATTGTTGAATGTCGTTCAACTGAGACCACGATCGTAACATTTAGTTATAAGTACAGGGATAAAATACATATGTGACCGAATTCTTAGGATGAAGATTCTACCTGCGCCTTCTTGGAATGCAGCGCCGGTGACCTGTGTGGCGATGATTCACTTTCCCGTTAATGGTAAGAGCTGTCTGAATGGAGAGGTCTGTTGGAGTAGGAATGTAGATGACTTAACTGTGTTGTCCTCTAGATGACCAAAAAGCGAACTAGTACTTAGTATGTGTTGGATAGCTTTCGTGATCGCACGGAAAATTGAGAAGACTGAATATGAAGGTGTGTTTGCACTGGACTGTTATTCCCTCCCAAGTAAATTGTTGGGTTGACTGCTTCTGCACATTTCGCGCCTTTATGTAGTTGATAGAAGATCGATTGTGGTGTGCGTATCTAGCATGTGGAAGACACATTTTCCGGTTCTCTAGATATGAGAAACACCATCGTTATTCGCGAGTGGATACACCAGTTTCCTCTATTTTTTTCGACAATGTCTTCACAGACGTGACAAGTTTCTAGTTAGTCAGTGGTTTACAGCATGCCCCACCTAGCTAAAGTTACGGGTTTGCAGAGAAATAATTTCCAGTCTATATCTTGCGAATTATGTTGCACAAGCGATCGATAGGATACTGCTGTCTGCTTGATAACAAGAAGTATCGCGAAAATGGTATAATATTAAGGCAAACCATGCGAAAATACATGTGATCTTGTCTGGAGATAGGTGTAGAAAAACAGGTCCGGACCAGAAACAGCAAAGCGTTTGTGCTGAGGAGGTACGAGCTGAATTTGTAGAACAGTTCTGAGAGTGACTTCAATCCGCTGAGGCACTCTGGCCAAGCGACGGGGGTGGATGACCATCGACCTCGCAGAGGAATATCTAGTGGTGCGAGGAGTTTATACGGTGCTGTCTGTCTTCCCGGTATACGTACAAATGATGTAAAAGTGCTGAATTTGTATGGCACAGGATACAAATTGTATGTTTACTACATCGATACGGTACATTGTGATATATTACTGGATTGGAGATCTACACTGCTGGCCACCGTAAATGCAACACCCTGAAGGAATCATCAGAATCAAGTGAAATTTACACCATGGGTTTGAAGCGATGAGATATGCAACTGATTAGAACTTCAGCGCAGACGCACATCACGCACGCCCGTGGCGCCACCTCATAGCGCCATTTAAGGCTTGGCGATTTCGACGAGTGTACGTTCGGCACGTGTGTTTACCTTGTGGTTGTTTCACAAGACGATCAGTTATGCCTCGTAGACAACAGCGAACATCGTTTGATCAAGTATCCGAGTTCGACAGAGGAAGGATAGTGGCTTACCGAGATTGTCGATTATCATACAGAGAAATCGCTAGTCGTGTTGGACGAAACCAAACAACTGTAATGCGGATATGTGACCGTTGGATGCAGGAGGGTACGACGGACCGACGTGGTCGATCGCATTCACCTCGGTGCACCACTGCACGTGCTGATAGGCAAATTGTGCGCATGGCAGTGACGGATCGCTCAGTGACATCCCGAACTATAGCACAGCACATTGCGTCTGTAACGCATCATCCAGTGTCTGCGCGTACCATTCGCCGCCGTTTACAGCACAGTGGTCTGTCCGCAAGACGTCCATTGCTTCGTCTACCATTGACGCAGAACCACAGACGTCTCCGTCGCCAATGGTGTGATGACAGACGGATGTGGACGGCAGAATGGAATGACGTTGTCTTTACTGACGAGGCACGCTTCTGTCTGCAGCACCACGATGGTCGTACTCGAGTGTGGAGACACCGTGGAGAGAGGATGCTGGACAGCTGCATTATGCACCGCCACACTGGTCTTGCACCGGGTATTATGGTATGGGGCGGTATTGGATATTACCCTCACACGCCCCTAGTACGCATTGCCGGTACTTTAAATAGCCGGCGCTACATATCCGAGGTGCTGGAGCCAGTTGTCCTTCCTTACCTTCAGGGGTCGGCCACAGCCATATTTCAACAGGATAATGCGTGACCACACGTGGCACGCATTGTACAAAGGTTCTTCGTCAATAACCAGATTGAAGTGCTTCCCTGGCCGGCTCGCTCTCCGGATCTTTCGCCGATAGAAAACATGTGGTCCATGGTTGCGCAACGAGTGACCCAGATTACATCCCCAGCTGCCACACCAGATGATCTTTGGCAACGTGTGGAAGCTGCTTGGGCTGCTATACCCCAGGAACACATCCAACGTCTCTTTGACTCAATCCCGAGACGTGTGGCAGCGGTGATCTCCAACAATGGCGGCTACTCTGGCTACTGATTCTGGCAGGAACCACATGTCACAGACCTCTGTAAACGTAATCATTTGATACTTGGTCAACATGTTATCTACAAAATAAATTTTGTTGTGCTACCTCTTGTCTTTCTTGGTGTTGCATTTACGGTGGCCAGCAGTGTATTTCACGCTCTAATATTCAAGCTCCTGTCCTCAGTGTGAGAGCAGTGTAATTGAGTAAGAGTCTTTCCGTATTTGACGTTCTGTGGACTACTTTGCAGGGTTTAATTGTCGTTGCAATATGGTGATCTGTACAAAATACAATCATAATACTGTATTCAGTCACAAGAAATACACTACTGGCCTTTAAAATTGCTACACCAAGAAGAAATGCAGATGATAAACGGATATTCATTGGACAAATATATTATACTAGAACTGACATGTGATTACATTTTCACGCAATATGGGTGCATAGAGCCTCAGAAATCAGTACCCACAACAACCACCTCTGGCCGTAATGACGGCCATGATACGCCTGGGTATTGAGTCAAACAGAACTTGGATGGCGTGTACAGGTACAGCTGTTCATGCAGCTTCAACACGATACCACAGTTCATCATGAGTAGTGACTGGCGTATTGTGACGAGCCAGTTGCTCGGCCACCATTGACCAAACGTTTTCAAATGGTGAGAGATCTGGAGAATGTGCTGGCCAGGGCAGCAGTCGAACATTTTTTTAATCCAGAAAGGCCCGTACTGGACCTGCAACATGCGGTCGTGCATTATCCTGTTGAAATGTACGGTTTCGCAGGGATCGAATGAAGGGTACAGCCACGGGTAGTAACACATATGAAATGTAACGTCCACTGTTCAAAGTGCCGTCAATGCGAACAAGAGGTGACCGAGACGTGTAACCAATGGCACCCCATACCATCACGCCGGGTGATACGCCAGTATGGCGATGACGAATACACGCTTCCAATGTGCGTTCACCGCGATGTCGCCAAACACGGATGCGACCATCGTAATGCTGTAAACACGACCTGGATTCATCCGAAAAAATGGCGTTTTGCCATTCGTGCTCCCAGGTCCGTCATTGAGTACGCCATCGCAGGCGCTTCTGTCTGTGATGCAGCGTCAAGGGTAACCGCAGCCATGGTCTCCGAGCTGATAGTACATGCTGGTGCAAACGTCGTCCAACTGTTCGTGGAGATGGTTGTTGTCTTGCAAACGTCCCCATCTGTTTACTCATGGATTGAGACGTGGCTGTACGATCCGTTACACCCATGCGGATAAGATGCCTGTCATCTCGACTGCTAGTGATACGAGGCCGTTGGGATCCAGCATGGCATTCCGTATTACCCTCCTGAACCCACCGATTCCATATTCTGCTAACAGTCATTGGATCTCGACCAACGCGAGCAGCAATGTCGCGATACGATAAACCGCAATCGCGATAGGCTACAATGCGACCTTTATCAAAGTCGGAAACGCGATGGTACGCATTTCTCCTCCTTACACGAGGCATCACAACAACGTTTCACCAAGCAACGCCGGTCAACTGCTGTTTGTGCATGAGAAGTCGGTTGGAAACTTTCCTCATGTCAGCACGTTGTAGATGTCGCCACCGGCGCCAACCTTGCGTGAATGCTCTGAAAAGCAAATCATTTGCATATCACAGCATCTTCTTCCTGTCGGTTAAATTTCTCGTCTGTAGCACGCCATCTTCGTGGTGTAGCAATTTTAATGGCCATTAGTGTACTTTGTGCCGGGACATAGGAGTTGTCTACAAACTGATTCGAACAAGATGGAGGCAAGGTATCTATGGAAAGTTCTGAGAAAGCAAGTGTTCAAAGACAAGTTGAAGTAACCATTCCTGTCTGGCGGGGATGCCGTCACTCACTTGTTACTGTGGCATTAGGACATCTCCAGACCTGTAGCTGTAGGACACCGAAAATTCCGACAATTTTTTTCTCTCCTGCAATGTGACACAATACGGCAATTTAATTGTGATTACATTACAGTATATAAAAGGTGGAAATTCATTTAGAAGAAGAAAATATTAAACAAGCATACGAAGAAGGCAGAAATAGTAATATACCAAAATGGTGGTTCTATTCCGCCCAGTCACGGGGCTATTCCGCCCAGTATATTTCGGTGTCCAGATCACAAGCATTTACCGCAAGTAAACATCTTTCGTCCATTTGCATCCACAAGCATCCACGTAGCAAATTGCTGGCACTGTATCCAGTCTCCTCTCTTGACTGATTCTGATGGATCATATTTCAGAGCGCAAAAGCAGCAAGGAGAGTTCTCATGATCGTCTTCAATTGCAACTGGCTGTGAATCATCATTCGGCTCATTCAGTTGACGACGCACTTTCTTAGCTGCATTACCTTTAGCTTCCCTTCTCCATTTTTAGTCTACGTTTAGCCCTCGTTGCTTCGCTGTTCGTGTCTGAGGTCAAATGCTGCCGTTCTGTTCCTACGTTTTTCGACGTCCTTTGGGACATTCTTTTTGATGCTCTGAAAATGACTACATTGAATGGAGAAGTCTTCTGATGAACGGAGGAAGAAGGTCCTGCAAAGGGGAACATCTGGGAACATTCATCATTCTCCGGACGGGGACGTGAAG
This sequence comes from Schistocerca serialis cubense, assembly GCF_023864345.2. Taxonomy (NCBI): domain Eukaryota; kingdom Metazoa; phylum Arthropoda; class Insecta; order Orthoptera; family Acrididae; genus Schistocerca; species Schistocerca serialis. The sequence goes on along the minus strand of NC_064639.1, from coordinate 117,282,718 downwards.
GCTCACTGGAGACGTCTGGCTGGAAATGAAGTGAGATGAGAAATTTGTCTTCGGAAATAACTAACGGATTTAAGTGACTCCGGAACGCCCTATACTTGCAATGTTAAAATAACGCTTATAAATTACATCTTTCCTCATAAAGTATTTGAGGTAGGAAGTTGAACTTTTTACAGATTATTTATTGGAATATGGGCTACAACTTAACACAGGGATTTTACAAAATTTTAGTTCAGTTATTAAAGATGATTTTTTTTCAATTGTAATGAAAATTCACAACATTTTTTTGCAATTTTTTATTTATATATTCAAAAATATACAGTTTTTTGGAAAAAGGCTGTGTTAAATTATGCAGAAGGTACTGTGTAACATTTACTGAAAGTTTGAAACATATATGTTTGGAAGATCCTTAGAAAACATGTAATTAGTATGAGAAAATAAAAGTTTTGGGAATCGAGCGACAAAGATTGGATTAACTTTCTAGTGCATTCCAGGTCCATAGGATGGATTATCTTCATCCTCTGCAAACTCCTCCTCCAGCTTCCTCTTGTTCCTCCGCCTATTTACTCTTGCTTGTATTTCTAGACTCTTTACAGCCCTGTCTGCAGCCTGAAGGCGTTCCTTGTCTAAAGCAAGCATCGCTCGTACCATGTTAGAACCTATCTTCATTCCCATATTTCTAAATACCTTGCACCTTACAATGTTGCCATCATTGAAAGTCGCAACAGCATCATACACACCAAAGTGAAGTGTTTCTATTCCAACAAATACAGTCTTGGGGATTGTCGACCATATAACACTATTTACACTTTCATTGGGGTTTTGAGTTTTTCCGTGAATACACTTTTTCAACAGTTCAGGTGCTGCTAAGTCTCTGAAAATAGGTTTTATCATCTCCATTATTTCATGACGCAGATTATGCTTATGAGTGTACACTTCACCAGTTAGCAATCCTTTGTTATATTTACACCAACTGTCTTCTTCTTTGGGACACAAGCTATGTTGGGGATTTTCATCGGTTGAAGAAGCATGAAAAAAAAGAGCCCAAACAGCCTTCTTCATTTCGTCGACACTTTGTGTATTTTGCCTAATAGCCATTCCATAACAGTTCTGTATTTTGTCAATCACACTGTCAGTTAACCTTCCCTTCCCATCCAACCCTTTACTATCACTGAGTTTTTGTTTTTTGTACGAAGCTTTCAGTCGCCGAAGTCTTGTTCCCATTCGCTTCTGTACGTGTCCAATACACTCAAATTTCTGCACTACAACATCATCACCATAGGGCTTCAGTCCTTGAACGTGTTTGAAACTTTTAGAATCACCGTCACCAAGGTAATTAACATATCGCACTTTATCGCACGCCTCAGAACGCTGGAATATACTGGCAACACCAGCCACTTCCATTCCTCCACTACTGCCACTATAGTTAGCTTTGCAATTATTTTCATGTGTACCTTTATATTTTTGTGGACATCTACAATACTTTGATATTACTGCTACATCTAAAACTTTCCCTGTATACATACTGGTGGCAGATACTACACCATGAAGAGATGTGTGTCCCCGTTTATGCCAGGTACCATCGAACGCTGCAGTCAAATCTCTGTTACCATTACTTTCCATTACTGTCTCTTCCACAGCGTTCTTCATAGATTCTATACAGCCATCTTCTACTTTAGACCCTATTAATTTATTATAGGTCGTAAACTTGATTGGGGGATTTGGAAGATTCATGATGCCACAGAAAATTGCACCTGCAGTAGCACCCTTACCAACTGAACGCAAGGAATAAACAAATCTAATGTTGTGTTCGTAGATTTTGCTACCATTTTCTTCAGTTGCAGTTACTGCAACACTGTTCCAAAAGGTGGTCATGTATCAACACTTATCACATTTCAGTTGTATTTCACTAGCAAGTCCTATATGCTTTATTATGGAGAGTTCCAGACCAACTTCACTACAATGAATACATCTTAGACAGTTTGAAAAAATTCCTTTGAGAACCGACATATCAAATATTTCATTCACATCCGATTCGCCCATAAAACATTCATAGTTTTCACTCATTGAACCAAGCTTCTTCTGTGAAGTATTTTCTTTCCCACTTTGACTGCTATGGGCAGGTGTACTTGAGAGGTTAGGTTCTCTCACTTGGTTATCGTCTTTATTGTTTACAGTAATAACACATACCTTTGGCTTTCCAACATTTCTCCTTTTCTTAAAAGCCTTCAGAGGATTTCTAATAACTTTACTTTTACTCATTATTATACTTCAACAAAACAGAGACTCAAGAAACAGAATTAATTACGAATATTTTCGAGATAATGACAGAGTAAATAAACATGAAACAATCGACAATCACACCAGCGATATATGTTGAACCATCACAGGTTAGCCACAACACATACTTTATCTCACATCACTAAAATGTACCTGATGAACACGGACGTTAAAAGTAACACCATTTGACAGCAGATTAACAGCGCCACAGTGGGTCACGCCCAAGTAGAACACATTTCAAAAAAAATTTAAAAATAGTTGTAGTCTCCGGAATTGAATAAATTATATATCTATTAAAAGGTAATAGTCTGCAGATTCAGAAAACGCAAAAAAGTAAAAATTGAACTTTTCATAATTTTGAGCCTTTCCGGAGCCCCTTTTAGGGAACAATCCAGTGCATTTAAATCCTTTAACACCATTTCCAAAGGTGGCAGCTTTATTCCAAACAGTGGAAAACAGTTCTCCCAAGTTAAACTTTTTGATTGCAGCTCCTGATGTCGACTGCACGTAAGTTGTTGGAGCGAGAAGGTAGAAAACTTTCAGCGGTTTGAATACTGATCTGTCCAGAGGCTGAAGGACATGTGTGGTATGATGTGGGAGGCAGAGCATGTCTACGTCATTCTGACGACAATACTCCACAGACTGGGGAGAACAATGACAGCTATGGCCAACGAAAATTGGAGGACACTAGCCAGGTGATCGGTGCTTCTGAAAGCCTTCGAGCCACTTTAGAAAAACATAGGGGATATTTGTACAGCTTTCTAAACCAAAGACCTTTAAAGATAGCAAAGGCAAGTAAAAAAACGCCACTAGCATTAGAGCAAGCTACAATAGTGACAACCCCTTCCCCCCTCCCGCACTTCACGTTTGTTATCTTCACTACTTCCCTGGTATCTTTTGCTGTCACTTTTTCAGGTGGGTATTTATTAAGGAGCAAACCCGTCGCCTAGCGATGTGGCGCAGTAGTTAGCACACTGGACTTGCATTCGGGAGGACGACGGTTCAGACCCGCGTCCGCATTCTCGCTAAATCGATTCAGGCAAATACCGGGATGCTTCCTTTGAAAGGGCATGGCCGACTTCGTTCCCCATCGTTCCATAATCTGTGAGACCGATGACCA